>NW_024423675.1:1282275-1292779 GCF_017311325.1 Ursus maritimus
AAAAAAAAAAAAAAAAAAAAAAAAAAAAAAAGAAAGAAAGAAAGGTACTTATCTTCAGGAAGTACTGTAATCAATGTAATAATATAAGCATTTCTCTGAAAATAATGGAGCTCAGTATTACCATTACTACTATTCAACATCTAACCAGAAGTTCAAATTCGAATAGTAAGAGATGAAAAGACATGAGAAGTAAATGGAACAACTGACGGGGCCTGACTTCCGGACTTGCTATAGGGCTACAGTAACAAGACAGTGTGGTACTGGTTACAGAATAAACAAACAGATCGTGGAATAGAAGAGAGAGACCAGAAATAGACCCACACAGATACAGTAAGCTGATCTTTGACCAAAGGAGCAAAGGCAATTCCAAGGAGAAAGGATAAGCTTTTCAACAAATGTGCTGGAATAACCAGACATCGGGGACAGAAAAACAACAAATGAACAAACACAAGCCTTAAACCTGTTACAGAAATGAACTTACAACGGACTATAGATCTAGCTGTACAAACTGCAAGGCCCCTGGAAGATGAGCCTGGAAGAGTCTAAGCGCCTTTGAGTTTGGCAATAACTTTTTATTTTTAAATTATTTAATTTTTTGTGTAGGCTCCATGCCCAACGTGGGGCGTAAACTCATGAACCTGAGATCAAGAGTCGCGTGCTCAACTGACAAGCCAGGTGCTCTGTGTTTGGCACTAACTTTTTAAGTAAAGCATCAAAAGCATGACCGTGAAAGAAAAAATTAGTAAGTTGGACTCATTCAAAATTAAAAACTCTGTTCTGCAAAAGAGCTGGTTAAGAGAATGAAAAGACAAACCACAGACGGGGAAAATCTTGGCAAAACACATTATCTGATAAAGGACTATTTCTCAAAATATCCAAAGAACTCTTGAAATCCAACAGCAAGAAAACAAACAACTTGATTTTTTAAATGGGCAAAAAATAGGAACAGATTCCCCACCAAAACAGTTATACAGATGACAAACGGCATTTGAAAAGCTGTTACAACATTACATGTCATTAGGGAGTTGCAAAATTGAAGCCATGAGATACTACTACACACCTATTAGAACGGCAAAGATCCAAAATATTGACAATATCAAATGCAGGTGAGAGTGTGGAGCACATGGAACTCTCACTGTTGCTGGTGAGAATGCAAATGAGATAGCCACCTTGGATGACAGTTTGGCAGTGTTTTAGAAAACTAAACTCACTCTTACAATATGACTCAGTAATTGTACTCTTTAGTATTTATCTAAAGGAGTGGAAAACTTAAGTCCACACAAAAACCTGCACCCAAGTGTTTATAGCAGCTTTATTCACAATTGCCAAAGCTTGGAAGCAACCAAGATGTCCTTCAATGGATGAATAAATAAACTGTGACACATCCAAGCAATGAAATTTTATTCAATGCTACAAAGAAATCAAGCTATCAAGCCAGGACACTTAAATGCATATTGTTAAATGAAAGAATCCTGTCTGAAAAACCTCCATACTGTAAGACATTCTTGTAAAGGTAAAACTAGGGAGACAGAAAAAGGTCAGTGGTTGCTAAGGATTGGGCGAGGGGGAGGAGAAGAATAAATAGGTGGACAACATCAGAGAACTCTGAAATTTCTCTCTTTTTTTCACTTACCCACACTATACTTACCTCCCTAACCCATAGTCTGGTGCGACTGTTTGATCCCAGGCTCTGTTCTTAGATCCTGGAGATTCCACAAAAGATGTTCTCTGCCTTCAAGGAGCTTATGGTCTAGTGGAGGAAGCAGACAGGAAAATAGACTTCCCTAGAGTATTGAGAGCTCTGCCACATGTAAGTACTGTGGGCAGGGGGATGCAGAGTATTCCTTAATGGGTATAGAACTTTCTTTGGGAGGTGGTGAAAATGTTTTGAAATTAGATAGAGGTTAAGGTTTATGACCCTAAAAACTCAATATTGACAGGTCAGAGAACGCTTCATAAGAGAGATGACTTCTGAAAACATGGGGAAATAAGCCAGGCGAAGAGGGAAAAGGGACATTCAGATAGAGGGAGTAACCTATGTGCAAAGCAGGCCAGTGAGTAATCCAACGTGCCCAGAGAATGGGAGGAGTGCGGTTTGGGTGGAGGAGGGAGGCAGTTGCAAGAGCTGAGGTTGGATGAGTGGAGCCGAGGTCAGGTTATAAAGTCCCTTATATGCCATGCCAAGGAGTTTGGACTTCACCCCAAGGCCACTCAGAAGCCTTCATGAGATTTTAAGCAGGGGACTGACACAATCAGATTAATATTTCTGAGATATCATTTTAGTATAGGCAAAGATTTGGAGGGTACAATGTTAGAGTCAGGGAGCTCAGTTAGTTGGCTGTTGCAGTCACCCAGACAAGAAAAGATAGTTGCTTTAATTCAGGAGAAGTGGGGACGGAGAGAATTGAACTGATTTGAAAGACATTAATGAAGAGTTGGTTGTTAAAGACGAGGAGATGGGTGTGGGAGTGGGTGGGTAAAAGACAGGGAGACATGGTAACATTGTCCACAGACACAAAATAGGTAAGTAGGGCCTATCAGAGTTCATCACGGGGGACTCCCATAGTGTGCTACCCCTCACTTTCCAGTTGGGAATCACTGCCACAGAGGCTACACTAGCAAAGGTTTTTATGCTTTGGATCCTGTTTTCCCGATGAGGACTATGTGTATGAAATTTACCTGGTTTAGGGGAAAAATAATTTTAAGAAAGAATCACTATTGCCTCCACTTTTTCATAGAGGCTTTAATTTGATTATAATAGTATTCACTGATTTAATTTTTATTCATTTTTTGTTTTTATAATTTTGATTCTTTTGTAATACATGAAAGAACAGGACCCCATGTTTGGGTGGCTACGATATAAGTCTCCATTTCCCCCTGATTAAAGTGGTGAAAATCTGATCCGAGGGTTTATTGTTTTTCTACTGGCTGATTCATGTGATGGAGAGAAAGAGGGAAACAAAGAATTAATGCTTTTGCCTGTCATTTGTTACCTTTCGAGATAATTGACAATTATAAAGAAAAGTAGATTTTGAAAAATAACTGTATTCATTTGAAGTGTAGTTGACATGCAATATTAGTTTCACGTGTAGAACACAATGATTAGACGTTTATACACCTCACGAAATGCTTACCATGGTAAGTGCAGTTATCATCTGTCGTCATTTGTACCCATATAAAGTTATTACAATATTATTGGCTATATTTCCTAGCCTATACTTTGCATACCTGAATACTTGTGACTTATTATTTTCTAACTGGAAGTTTGTACCACTTAATTCCCTTTACCTACTTCACCCATCCCCCCACCAACCTCCCCTTTGGCAACCTCCAGTTTGTTCTCTGTATCTATGAGTCTGTTTCTGTTTTGTTTTGTTTGCTCAATTATTGTTTTTTAGATTCCACATGAAAGTGAAATTATACGGTATTTGTCCTTCTCTGTTGGACTTATTTCACTTCGCATAATACCATCTAGATCGACTTATGTTGTTGCAAATGGCAGATTTCATTCTTTTTTATGGTCAAGTAATATTCCATCGTGTGTGTGTGTGTGTGTGTGTGTGTGTGTGTACACATACCGCCTCTTCATCTACTCATCTATCCATGGACACTTGTGTTACTTCTATGTCTTGGCTATTGTAAATAATGCTGCAGTAAACATAGGGGTGTATATATCTTTTCAAATTGGTGTTTTCATTTTCTTTGAGGAAATACCCACCAGTAGAACTACGTAATCATATGGTATTTCTGTTTTTAATTTTCAAAAAAGTCTCTATACTATTTTCCATAGAGGGTGTATCAATTTACATTCCCACCAACAATGCACAAGGGTTCCTTTTTCTTCCAATCTTTGCATATGAGTTTTTTCTTGTCTTTTTGATACTAGCCATTCTGACAGGAATGAGGTGATATCTCATTGTGATTTTGATTTGCATTTCCCTGTTGATTAGTGAGGTTGAGCCTCTTTTCATGTGTCTGTTGGCCATCTTTATGTCCTCTTTGGAAAAATGCTCAGGTTCTCTGTCCATTTTTAAATCAGATTGTTTGTCTTTTTGGTGTTCAGTTGTATATTTTGGATATTAATCCCTTATCAGACACATCATTTGCAAATATCTTCTCCCATTCAGTAGCTTCTCTTTTTGTTTTATTGATGGTTTCCTTCACTGTGCAAAAGCTTTCTAGTTTGATGTAGTCCCATTTGTTTGTTTTTGCTTTTGTTGAAGAGACAGACACAAAAAATATTGCTAAGACTAATGGCCAAGATTAGGATGCGCTGGTCTGGGTTTGCCTTCTTCAGCTCCATATAGTATTTCTCAGTGAATTTCCTGGCACCCTGACTGTTAGGAAAGCACTGGAAAAGTGGACACCAATCTCTTACAGGCCCAGGTTGGCCTGGATCCCTTGACTTGCTGCAGCTACCAACATCTCTGCTGGTACCCAGCCCCTGATCATCTGATTTTTACTCTTCATTTTTTAATGTGGTGTTATCAGGTTGACTGATTTGCAGATATCAAACCATCCTTGCATCTCTGGAATAAATCTCACTCAATCATGGTGAATCATCCTTTTAATGTATTGTTGAATTTGATTTGCTAGTATTTTCTTGAGCTTGTTTGCATCTATGTTCATCAGAGATACTGGCCTGTCATTTTCTTTTCTTTCTTTTTTTTTTTTTTTTTTGTAGTGTCTTTATTTGTCTTTGGTATCTGGGTAATGCTGGCCTTATAGAATAAATTTGGAACTATTCCTTCCTCTTCAATTTTTTGGAATAGTTTGGGAAGGGTAAGTATTAACTCTTCTTTAAATGTTTGGTAGAATTCACCTGTGAAACCTTCTGGTCTAGACTTTTACGTGTTTTTTGATTACCAGTTCAATTTCATTACTAGCAATTGGTCTGTTCAAAGTTTTTATTTCTTCCTAACTCAGTCTTAAAAGATTATGTATTTATAAAAATTTATCCGTTTTTGGTGGGGTGCCTGGGTGGCTCCGTCAGTTAAGTGCCCAACTCTTGGTATCAGTTCAGGTCATGATCTTGTGGTTGTGAGATGGAGCCCCATGTTGGGTTCTGTGCTCAGCGTGGAGTCGGCTTCAGATTCTCTCTCCCTCACCCTCCCACTCACCCTCTCTCTTTCAAATAAATAAATAAAGAAATTCTTTTAAAAAAAGAATTTATCCGTTTTTCTCTAAGTGGTCCAATTTGTTGGCATATAATTTTTCATAGTAGTTTCTTATAATCTTTTATATTTCTGTGGTGTCAGTTGTAACTTCTTTTTCATTTCTGATTTAATTTATTTGAATTCTCTTTCTTTTTTTTCTTGATGAGTGTGGCTAAAGATTTATTGATATTCTTTATCTTTCCAAAGGAACAACTCTAGGTTTCATTGATCTTTTCTATTGTTTTTTTCAGTCTCTATTTAATTTATTTCCACTCTGATCTGTATTATTTCTTTTCTTCTACTAATTTGGGGCTTTGTTTGTTCTTCTTTTTCCAGTTGCTTTAATTGTAAGGTTAGATTGTTTATTTGTGATTTTCTTATTTCTTAACATAAAGCCTTTATAACTATAAGTGTCTCTCTTTAATTTATTTACTGTGTCCCAAAGATTTTGAACATTTTCCTTTGTCTCAAGGTATTTTTTAGTTTCCTCTTTGATTTTTTTTGTTGACTCATCAGTTGTTCAGTAGCACGTTGTTTATCCTCCGTGTGTGTGTTTTCTTTAGTTTTTTCTTGTAATTGATTTGTCGTGTTATATCATTGTGGTTGGACAAGATATGTGATAAGATTTCAATCTTTTAAATTTATTGAAACTTGTTTTGTAGCTTAACATGTGATCTATTCTGGAGAATGTTCCATGTGCACTTGAAAAGAATATGTATTCTGCTGTTTTTGGATGGAATGCTCTGTATATTTGTTAAGGCCATCTGGTCTAATATGTCATTCAAAGCTGCTGTTTCTTATTTATTTATTTATTTATGATTTTATTTATTTGAGAGAGCGAGAGAGCAAGCACGAGTAGGGGGAGGGGTAGAGGGAGAAGCAGGCTCCCTGCTGAGCAGGGAGCCCAACTCCCGGGCTTGATCACAGGACCCTGAGATCATGACCTGAGCTGAAGGCAGACACTTAACTGACTGAGGCACCCAGGTGCCCCAGGGCCATAGTTTCCTTACTGATTTTCTGTCTGAATGATCTATCCATTGATCTAAGTGGGATGTTAAAGTCCCCTATCTTATTGTATTACTGTCAATTTCTCCCTTATGTCTGTTAATATTTGTTTCACATATTTAGGTGCTTCTGTGTCAGGTGCATCAATATTTACACTTGTTATATCTTCTTGTTGGATTGATCCCTTTATCATTATGTAATACCCTTCTTTGTCTCTTGTTACAGCCTTCTTGTGAGGCTATTGTAAGGGACAGCTCATTTATTATCTGTGAAATAACTCGGTAAACTCTAAAGTACTCTTCCAAAAGTTAATTATATATCTCTGTGAATAAATGGAAATGGAAGCTTTCTTAGTAAGGTCTTTACAATATCTAAAGAACTGCGTAATTGCTTTTGTTGATCAAAGCCGGTTGAAAAGCCTTAATCTATCATCATAACAGCTAGTCTGGCAACACTCCAATTCCAGACAAGGCCAAAGAGCTGCTCTTGCCATGCTGCTCCTGGAAAACTGAACAATGTCTGAAGTAAGTCACTTAACATGACAGATTGGTTTCACCTTATATTCATGATTGGGACCTTCAAATGAACATTCACACTTCCCAATAATGAGCTGAAAATTTTTATTAAGCATACTTCTCTATTTTCCTAGATGACTATTTCCTATTATCCTCTCTCCAAGATTATTCATGGTTCCACCTCTGACCCTGATGAATAAGAACTGGACTTCCTGTCACAAACAGCCAGAAAACTGGACAGAATATGGAAAGCAGTTATTTTCAGATATTGGAAAACAAAGACTGTGACATCTGAGAGAAAAGAAACATATGAAGTTGATTGCCCCAACTTTCTGCCTGGAGGCAATTTCCAGATCACAAGAAAGTGAGTAAACTCTACAGAGTCTGGAAACCCAACTGGGTTGAATGGACAGAGATCAACATTCCCAGAGGCTGAAGCAACTGGAATCCTGCAAGCTTACTGAACTCACTTATCAGTTCTAGTATTTTTTTGGTGGAGTCTCTAGGGTTTTCTAGATATAGTATCATGTCATCTACAAACAGTGAAAGTTTTACTCCTTCCTTACTAATTTGGATATATATTTCTTTTTCTTGTCTGATTGCTGTGGCTAGATCTTCCAGTGTTATTTTGGACAAAAGTGATGAGAGTGAACATCCTTGTCTTGTTCCTGATCTTAGGGGAAAACTCATTTTTCCCCCATTGAGTATGATGTAAGTGATGGGTTTTTAAGTCCACAACATTCTTGAAAGTAATCCTTTAACTTTGAGATAAAAAACATTTAATAAAATGAAGCTCACTTCCTCTAGTATGACTTCCATCACAAATGGTCAGCTCTATTTATTTAAGTTAAGTTAAATCCACTACTGAATGTAGGTTTGTGCTCTGGTGTTCTGACACTTAAAGTCCTTTCTTTTAAAACAAAACTGATAACAGTTCTCATACCGAATTTTTTCAAGGTAACTTTATTCAATTCCTACCCTTTTTTTTTTTTTTGACAAGATTCTCTGGAGGTACTCTAGGTCTCGCATGTTTCTTTTTAAGTTGCTGTTATGTTAAAACTAGGAAAAATTAGTTCTATAAGGACTAGAAGTCCAATAAATCATGGGAATATGAAATATATTTTCATACTTGATTTTTTCAATAACAGTGATAAAGATAATAATAATAATAATAACACCTAAAACTTAATGATCCTTTTATTTATATAGACATATGCTAAATGCTTTCTAAGTAGTACCTCCTTTTATGCTCAACTCTGTGAGGTAGATGCTATTATTACCTATGTTTTATAAGTGAGGATTTGGACTGTTGAAAGGTTTACAGATGAACTGTTACCACTATAATAATGTACGATAAACTCCCAAAAATCTTAGTGGTTGAAGACAATATTTATCTATTATCACACATCTACAGGTTGTCTGGAGTTGGGCTGATCTGGGTCAGGCCCAAGTGGATAACAGTATATCTTACTGAAAGATTGGTTTAGGCAATTTTGCTCCAGTTGCCTCTCATTCTTGTCCTGGGACCAAAGAGCTAGCCAGGGTATGTTCTTGTAATGGCAGTGACACAGGTTCAAGAGGGAAAGAAGAAATGGGGGGTCTCTTAAGTGCTTGGCTCTGAACTTGGCACACTTGTCACTTCCACAGATCCCACTGGGCAAAGCAAGTCCTATAGCTAAGCTCAAAGTCAAAGAGGGAGGAAGGATACAAGTCCGTAGTAAGGGTGTGCATGCCAGGGGGAGCGAGGAATTAGAACCACTAATTCAGTGTAGCACAAAAAGTGAAATAATATTTCCAAAGGCACACCTATTGTAGGTAGCAGTTAGGGTTTGAATTTAGCTGAATGTAGCAGAAAACCTACATAACAATGGCTTAATGAGGTAGAGGTTTATTTTCTCTGATGTAATGGAAAGTCCAGGGGTAGCTAGACAAGAGGACTGATATGGATGCTCTATAATATCACCAGGGACCCAGGCTCCTTTGTGGAGTTTTGTTCCGCCCTCCTTAAGGTGTGGTCCTCATCTTCATGTTCACAGTACATTCTCATTTCAAGCACAGAGAAAAGGGAAGGAGATAGACATAAATGTAAGGGCTTTCTCTGACATCCTATCCAGTGATTCACTTATATTTCACTGGCCAGGACCATCTCACATGCCACCACCCCTAGCTGAAAGAGGGGGCGAGATACCTTTTTCTTTTTTGGCACAGAACACTGTCATTCACAACACAATCACACAATCAGGTTTAGTAAGAAAGAAAAGAAAATTGATACTAAATGGGCAATTAGCAGCATCAGACACATTCAGGAAATATTTGTGCCGGGATTTGCCTCTTCATCTAAAATTATACTTAACATGATGACCTTATTGTTAGCATCTTAAAAATATTTAATATTCTAATTTATAAGTAATACATGCTCATGAAAGACACTTTCGTTGATATCTTAAAGTATAAAAAAGAAAACAGCCACGATCTCATTGCCTAGATATCACCATTGTTAAAATTTTGCTGTTTCACTTTCCTTTTGGTTGTTTTACCTTGTATATTTACAGTTTCCAAATTGGGCTCAGTCTATAGCAAATAGTTAGCCCCTCTCACCATTATTTTTTTTCTTCATTTTATTTTATATACAATATATACTCATCATAGAAAATCTAGAAATACTAGAAAAGTATAAAGGAATAAAAATAATAACTTAGCCATACTCAAATAATAAATAAAATAAAATGAATAATAACTTACTCTTACTCAGATCCAAATACTGCTAATGATACTGGTAAATGATTTATACACTTTATATATATATTATATATGCACATATATGAATATAACTGAGGTCATGTTGTATACACATTTTGCATTTGGCTCTTAAAAACATAAGACAAACACTTAAGGTTTTTGTTCACATTATTTTTAACATCTGCCTAATATTTCCCTTTATCAACATTCCTTAAATATCAGGTGTTTAGATTTCCAGTGTTTTGTTATTATGTATCTTACTACTCTACGCATCTAATTTTGCACAAGCTTCGTCCATATTCTTGGAAAATTTTCTAGAAGGGGAAAAATAAGCAAAATCATTTTATACTATGACTTGTGCATTTTTGTGTTTATTCATTTCCTAGTAATCTGAGAGTGTCTTTAAGCAAAGTATATTCTGTACAGTTGACCCTTGAACAACATGTGTTTGAACTGTGCAGGTCCACTTATATGTGGATTTTTGGATAAATAGAGTACAACACTGTAAATGTATTTTCCTTATGATTTTCTTAATATTTTTTTCTCCAGCTTACTTCATTGTAAAAATACAGTATATAATATATACAGCATACAAGATATGTGTTAATTGTTTATGTTATCGGTAAGTTTCTGGTCAACAGTAGGCTACTAGTAATTAAGTTTTTGGGGAGTCAAAGTTATATACCATTTTTCCACGGGGGGGGGAGGGGTCGTGTGGGGGTGGGGGGAGCAGGCAGGCTGGTGTCAGAGCACCTAACCTCCAGAATGTTCAAGGGTCAACTCTATTCCTCTGCTGTTTGAGAAAAATTACTGGCAGTAGACTGTTTAAAAATAGAACTTTGTTGATAGTGGTTTCTGGTATAGGTTTAATCCTGTTTTGTACTTCAGGTCCGTAGGCAGACCTAACGAACCTTACTGTTAAGGAACAAAACCTTGTTATCCCAACTCCAGTCAGGGTGTGGTCCTTATCATGTACTTCCTGAATGTGCGGTTTTCTCTTCTGACATCTCATACCATCCTGTTACAGACTTCCTTTGACTAGGACATGAAATTAAACTGTGATCCTTTTTGCTATATATATATATATAT
>NW_024423675.1:1292789-1330933 GCF_017311325.1 Ursus maritimus
TTAAAAATATTTAATATTCTAATTTATAAGTAATACATGCTCATGAAAGACACTTTCGTTGATATCTTAAAGTATAAAAAAGAAAACAGCCACGATCTCATTGCCTAGATATCACCATTGTTAAAATTTTGCTGTTTCACTTTCCTTTTGGTTGTTTTACCTTGTATATTTACAGTTTCCAAATTGGGCTCAGTCTATAGCAAATAGTTAGCCCCTCTCACCATTATTTTTTTTCTTCATTTTATTTTATATACAATATATACTCATCATAGAAAATCTAGAAATACTAGAAAAGTATAAAGGAATAAAAATAATAACTTAGCCATACTCAAATAATAAATAAAATAAAATGAATAATAACTTACTCTTACTCAGATCCAAATACTGCTAATGATACTGGTAAATGATTTATACACTTTATATATATATTATATATGCACATATATGAATATAACTGAGGTCATGTTGTATACACATTTTGCATTTGGCTCTTAAAAACATAAGACAAACACTTAAGGTTTTTGTTCACATTATTTTTAACATCTGCCTAATATTTCCCTTTATCAACATTCCTTAAATATCAGGTGTTTAGATTTCCAGTGTTTTGTTATTATGTATCTTACTACTCTACGCATCTAATTTTGCACAAGCTTCGTCCATATTCTTGGAAAATTTTCTAGAAGGGGAAAAATAAGCAAAATCATTTTATACTATGACTTGTGCATTTTTGTGTTTATTCATTTCCTAGTAATCTGAGAGTGTCTTTAAGCAAAGTATATTCTGTACAGTTGACCCTTGAACAACATGTGTTTGAACTGTGCAGGTCCACTTATATGTGGATTTTTGGATAAATAGAGTACAACACTGTAAATGTATTTTCCTTATGATTTTCTTAATATTTTTTTCTCCAGCTTACTTCATTGTAAAAATACAGTATATAATATATACAGCATACAAGATATGTGTTAATTGTTTATGTTATCGGTAAGTTTCTGGTCAACAGTAGGCTACTAGTAATTAAGTTTTTGGGGAGTCAAAGTTATATACCATTTTTCCACGGGGGGGGGAGGGGTCGTGTGGGGGTGGGGGGAGCAGGCAGGCTGGTGTCAGAGCACCTAACCTCCAGAATGTTCAAGGGTCAACTCTATTCCTCTGCTGTTTGAGAAAAATTACTGGCAGTAGACTGTTTAAAAATAGAACTTTGTTGATAGTGGTTTCTGGTATAGGTTTAATCCTGTTTTGTACTTCAGGTCCGTAGGCAGACCTAACGAACCTTACTGTTAAGGAACAAAACCTTGTTATCCCAACTCCAGTCAGGGTGTGGTCCTTATCATGTACTTCCTGAATGTGCGGTTTTCTCTTCTGACATCTCATACCATCCTGTTACAGACTTCCTTTGACTAGGACATGAAATTAAACTGTGATCCTTTTTGCTATATATATATATGTATATTATATATATATATATATATATATATATATATATCTTTTTTTTTTTTAAAGGTTTTATTTATTTATTTGAGAGAGCGCGCCCTCAGGAGAGCACAAGCAAGGGGAGCGGCAGGCACAGGGAGAGGGAGAAGCACGCGGGAGGAGCAGCGATTCCAATGAGATTGATCCCAGGTCCCCAGGATCACGACCGCGGCGGAAGGCAGACACTTAGCCCACTGAACCTCCCAGGCGCCCCTTGCTTTTGTTTTTTTAAAACTAGATACTTTTATATCAACTCCATACAACAATACAACCTCTTGATTTTCCCATCCTTTCCAAACTGGCTTGTGCCTCCCCCTGGCTCCCTTTTAAAGGTCATATAGGTTCCCATGCTAGCAAGTGTTAACCTTAAAAATAAAGCTGCCAGTTAGTTTACCAGCAAAATAGTTTTTTTCAGGAATAACAGACTACTGCAGTTTGAGACAAGAGAGTTACCCAAAACCATAGGCAAATCCATCAAAGGAAAGGAACATTATTTTATTGAGAAGAAAGAGGAAGTTGGGAGGGGTTGTTTTCAATAAAAGTCCATTGGAGAAAAGCGAGCGTTTAGGGGGATAAGGGTTTCTCATTGGCTGAGTTGCAGGGGTAGTCAATTTCTTATAGGCTACAATGTTTGTCTTTCCCTGTTTAGGCCTGTAATTGATTATTCCTTCCTTTTGAGGATTCTTCTGTTGGGGTCTGTAATTGACAATTCTTCCTATAATTTAATGGTAGAGTGGTAGGGGCTCCCCCTTCCAAGCTCCCACTTCTAGTCTCCCAAGTCTGCTTTTAGTGAGATTTCTCTTTGTTTTCTCACAAGTAAATATCATTAAGAAATCTTGTGTTTGACACCCTTAACCACTAACGTGTAACGAACCTGCCTGTCTCTACCTGCGGTTTGGGACCTTCCATATTTTGTTTCTGTTTTTAAAAATTCTTGCCCATCCTTTCGGGGAAAATCTCTGGGGTTTGGACCCAGCCACGCCTCCCCACGTTGGCCCCGCCCATTCCGGCCCCACCCACGCCGGCCCCAGCGTTCTATCTCCATGGTTACTGGGCCCTCGCGGAGTACCCGCAGCTTGCCTGACGCAGGGCAAAGCGGGGGCGGAGGGGAAGAATCGGATAGACTGGGCTCTAGCTCTCCAAGCCAAGGTGAGCCCCCTCGAGGCTCTGCGCCCTTCGGTACCGCTAGAAGAGGGAGCGTGGGGAGATTGTAGAGCCCCTGTGGCCGGAGATCCCGTGCAGCCTCGGTTGAGACTTCATGGTCGGTGAGAATCCCTTTCCCGGCGCCCAAACTGGGCGGAGACAGCGGTGGTTTCCGGTCGGAGGCGCCCAGGTCCGCCGCTCGGACCTCCAGCTCGCTCTGAGCGGGAGTCTGAGCCTTCGGGTCTCTGCCCGGCGCCGCCCGCACCCACAAAGGCCAGAAGTCCGGAAAGGCGGAGAAGTGGGGCGGGGAAGGAAGGGCACCGAGGGGAGTCAGTAGTGAGCCCCTGCGCGGTGCCCGGCAGCGCTCGCGAACGCGCACACACGGCCGCGCACACGCGCAGCTCACACTTTGAAGATTTACTGCAAACTGCTGTTTTTAGCGCTTACTTGGTGCCTCGCACTATTTTAACCACTTAGGTATATAGAACTCATTTAGGTCGTGGGACAACTCTGGGGAAAGGGTAGTCATAGCAAATTTTTCAGAGGAAACCGGCTTACAGACACGGAAACAAAATGCCCAGAGTCTCGGCTAGAAAATGATCAGATCACCGCGGATTCCCGGGCAGTCTGGTTCTACTGGACAAAATGCCAAGTGCTGTCTTATCTGAACGCTAATAATGCTGAGACTTCGCTTTATCTACACGGATTGCCTTTGTTATTTTCTACACGCAAAGACTTCTGTGCTCAGTGACTGATGCTTAGATCGGGAAACTCAGTATCATTAAAACGTAACACCCTTCACTGATTTGTAGTGAATGGAATTAATAACCAGGAGTTCATCTTTCAAAAATTTCATATTTCACATAATATGCTCTATTTTTATTATTATTATTATTATTATTATTATTATTATTATTATTTGCTTTTATGTTTTCAGTCAAAAGTTCAAACTCCAACTTGGATGCGCAGGTAAGAGAATTTAGACGATCCGAGCAAGAATTGTTTCCAGAAGTCCCATATAATTTTGAAAGATCACTTAGTGAATGTGGTGGAATTAGCATTTCCTCCTAAAAACTGTACTCTGCCACCTGCACAGAGAGGGCTGGAGTTTCTCATTAAATCTACCTCCCCAATACTGTTTAGTCATTACATTTTTAAAAAAACTTCATGATATAAATATACTTTTGGTGACCACTGTCATTTAACTTGTCAGCCTAAAAGCAAGAAACCACTTTATTTTCGATAAAAGGATTGCAATTGGGGATGTGCGGATTTGGGTTGAAACCCAAATAGTGTGCCAATTAAAGGAGGTGGACTTAGGTTTTTTTAATGGAAGAAAAAGTTGAGGTAAGTTGTTTTTAAGAAGAGCTCATTGGCGCTATCAAGCAGGGCTAGATTTGTACTTCAGTCATTGGTCAGGTGAAGCAATAGCTCGTCAAAAGTTCACATTTATCATCATGCTTTTCAAACGGGGCTATCTCATTCTTGCGGACTTCTTGGAATGTTGGCAGTTTGGCTTAGTTCAAAGATTTAGAAAAGAAGTCATGTTAGGTATCCCATGAAATGCCTGCTCCAGCTCTATTTTAATTAATTAATTAATTAATTTATTTATTTATTTGACAGAGAGAGACAGCCAGAGAGAGAGGGAACACAAGCAGGGGGAGTGGGAGAGGAAGAAGCAGGCTCCCAGCGGAGAAGCCTGATGCGGGGCTCGATCCCAGGACTTCGGGATCACACCCTGAGCCGAAGGCAGACACTTAACGACTGAGCCACCCAGGCACCCCTCCAGCTCTATTTTAAAAATGGCTCTACTTATGTCATTTTCACAAAATAGGAAGTATTTCAATTCCAGTTTGAAGGCCTGGTTGCTCTTTCTCTCATCAACAGATCCTTCATTTTTATAAATACAGAACAGTTTAAATATTTATAGATGCTAGTAAACACTAATAAGTTCATAAATAATAGTATGACTCTTTACAACTATAATGAGAAATCTAAAGAGGAAAAAAATCATATATAAATACAATTTAAAAAAACTCGTTTTATTTAGGCAGAATGCCTCCCACTCAAGCAGAAAGTGTTATAAAGAATATCATTCGAGAAATAGGACAAGAATGTGCAGGCCACGGAGAGATTGTTTCTGAAACTCTCGCTGCTTTTATGGTAAGAATGAATATTTTTGAATTACTGCTTTATTAAAAAATAGCTCTAAGTGGTGCTCATTTCCCTCTTAAAATTTTGTGAAGCTTTCCTAAATGTTATTTGGTTGAAACATATTGAGACTATTGGACAAATTAGTGAAAAATATTTTCTCTACGAAGCATGTCATTCTAGATTTATAGAGACTGATTTAAAAGATCTCGGTTTGTTTTAGAAGCATCAATAATATTGCTGTGTCAGAGTTGTAACATGTATTTTTGTTCATGTTGTAAAAATTACTCATTGGCTTGGTGTCTCTATTCTTGCTTTTGGTTTAACAAATACATAATAAAAATATGATAAAATATTCAAACAGTTTCCCAATTTAAAATCTAGTCACTGCTTTCAATTTATTTCTCCGTATAATTTTTCAAACACCATATTCAGATTTGATGGTTATTGCTTCCTTTCTTCAACTCCTAATGAAGGTGCTGATGAATTGGGTAATAAAATCAGCTGAATAATTGACCCCCGAGTAATCAGAAGGCAGTTTAAAAAATGGAAACAAACTAGTTTCATAATTATGTGAAATAAAATTATTTATTAGGTTTTTTCCTACTCTCAGGTGAAAGCTGTTGTCTTGGACCCAAGTAATGGCTTTAACATGGATAGAACCCTCATGAAAAGTGATGTACAGAAACTTGTTAAGGTGATTATACAACAATTCTCAAATTTTAATTATTTATTGGCAATTCTGAATACAATATTTGTATGAGCCATTGTGGTGCAGGCAAATGTGAGATTTATTGTTTCTCATAAAGTCTAGAGATACATAGGTTGTTTTTCTTGGCTTCCTGGAGTCACCTTCATGCATAAGGCTTTCATGTCATGGTTAAACGATAGCTACTCCACCTCTCCGTAGGAATGAGGGGAAAGAACAAAGGGCAAAATGTGTGTGCCAGTTGGGTCTGTCACTTTCTAATCAGAAAGTAATAGCTTTCTCAGAATTTTTCTCATCTGCTTACATTTATTGACCAGAATGATACTGCAAACAGGCCTGGGACATTGATTTCTTTTTCTTTTTTCAGCTGCACAAATCTTTCCCCCAGTCCAGATTGGGGCTGTTAGGAAGGAAGGATGGGTATGGGTACTGGCAGGTGGCAACGTCTGCCACAGTAGTTTAAAGACATCTTGTTATTAATCTGATGTTACATTGAGAACATTAATTGACTTGTCATATACTATAAAATTGCATAGCACTAAATTAAGATTCAGATAATTATTGATTCAATGTAATTTGTGTTTTCCAATTCTAAAGGAAAAATTAAAGCCATAACAAATAATTCATAGTTAGAAATCAAGGATATATGCTGGAAAACCAGTTTTAAGAACCAAAGAAGTCAGCAATTTTAGACATTGTTAGTTTTTTTCACTTTTTTTTTTTTTGAAGATTTTATTTATTTATTTGAGAGAGCATGAGCAGGGGGGAAGGGCAGAGGGCCAAGTGGGCCAAGTGACCAACATGGGACTCAATCCCAAAACCCTGAGATCGTGACCTGAGCCAAAGTCAGACACTTAACTGAGCCACTCAGGTGTCCCATTTTTTTATATGTTTTAAGCTTCATTCACTGGATATAGGTGCTTACATATTTATTTTCTAAATATTCTTAGATGTATTTCCTAAAAATTCAACAGTGTTTTTTTTCTCCCCTGCTTAATGATTTTAATTTTAATTCCTTCCTTCACACAAAGGACTTGAAGCGAGCTTTCCCAAGCTTGTGTATGGGAATTCTCTGGGCTCAAACAAATGGCAGAGAAGATGTTCCTCATCCCCATCTTCTCTCACGTCCAGCAATTCACAGAGTGGAGCACAGGTCTATATGCAGATGCCAGAGGGGTCAGGAAGCGCCTCGGAAGCCTGGACTGGGGAATCCGTTGTTAGGCTGCTCCTGCAGTGGAGATGCCTTGATTCTCCAGGCAGCCTAGAGCTGGGTCTGTCTGTGCTGATGTTAAATGTGGTGGGAAGCCTGTTCTTAGCAATATGACTTTGCAAATGACTGTGACGGACAGTCAGAAATTTTATTGGAAAGCTCTGAAGGAGAACCAAGGAGAGGAAGAAAATAAAATTTTCTCTTTTTCAGGGCTCGAGAAGAGTTTTTCTTTTTTCCTCTAACTCAACTAAGTTGGAAAGAATTAAACTCAATATACTTTTAATATGGCAGGTACATAAACTATCAATGTATATCCTGCTTCAAAGGACACAGACTGTTTTCTTTTTTCTCAATTAAAAATCATGTGGACGAGGGGCGCCAGGGTGGCTCAGTTGGTTAATGTCTGCCTTCAGCTCAGGTCATGATCTCAGGGTCCTGGGATGGGCCTGAGTCAGGCTCCCTGCTCAGTGGGGAGTCCACTTCTCCCTTTGCCTCTGCCCCTCCCCCCAGCTTGTGCTGTCTTTCGCTCGCTCTCTCAAATACATAAATAAAATCTTTAAAAAAAATAATCATGTGGATGAGCTAACTTTTGTGTTTGGTAAGTGTGTGTTTAGAACAGTACTTTTCCACCTGGACGGAGCCAGGTGCACAGGCTCCATAAAGGCACAGCGTCCAGGCCTCACTCTGGCATTTCATCCCCCCTCCCGGAAAGGCAGGGTTGGTGCTCAAGGAGGTGCGTGGAGGTGGTCGGTGCTGATGTGCCTGCCACGTGTAGATATAAAGCCTAAGGGGTGAGATGGGAAAGAGAGGGGAGGAGAGGAGAGAAAAGAAAAATTCGGGTTGTTGTTCATCTGATCTAAGGGGGCAAAGCAGAGAAGTGGAATGAGCCATCGATGTGGTAGGAAAAATGCGAGAAAACAGAGCAGAGGACAGCAGTTTGAAATAGAAGGCAGAAATGTGAGCAGAGGAACAGCTTTTCATAAAATGCAAGTTACCCCCAAAATCAGCAAAGAAGAAGTGTTGTTCAAGGCTCCGACTGACCATAACAAGGGGCCCTGGGTGAGCTCTAGGCGGGAGCGTAGCTTCATGGAGCACTTACCCACATTCAGACTGCATAGACTAGCCAAGGGGTCAAGTTTCTTGCCTTCAGCGAGGCCCTTAGCACCTGGTGGTGATGCTAGTGATCTCAGGGAAATAACGTATACTTAATGTTGTCAGTTGGGTCAGCTATGAAGCTTGAAGTCCTCAAAGAGCAAAATAAAACAAAAGGGGTTATTGGTGGATAAACGTCAGAAACCATTGTTTTGATGTTTCTCTTAATTTTTTGAAAATAACTTTAAAAAGTACTTCTGAGTAGTTCAAAAAATATAACTAGAAACACTCATGGGTATTCTTTTCTAGCTTTGTGTGTCTCGGCTGTTGGATAGCAAAAATCCATCCCTGGACACCATTAAGATGCAAGTCTACTTTGATATGAATTACACAAGTCGAGGTAACATATATCTAACTATTTTGAAACACTTTTTGACAGATTCCTATTGTATTTCGGGTAATAAAGGCTTTATTTGGTTGACAAGGAACAATTTTTTAAATCTATCTTTTGAAATTTTTTCCAACTTCGAAGAATATAGTAAAGGTGGAAATGCTAAATAAGAAAAACACCAATGGCCTTTGTGAGTGTTAAAAGTAAATTCTAATTATTATGCCTGTGACAGTTATGCTTCCAAGTCTATTGTGTTTTAACGGTTGTATCACTAATAATACACAATAATTAGAGATTAAAACAACCAGCCCATTAATTTAAAAGTTTCTAATTTGCTGATTTTTTTTGTTTTTGCTTTATATTGTTATCTTATAATGCTTACCTAATTAGATAACTACACTAAAATGAAATGGATGATGGGAAATTTAAATTTAGAACATATTTCCTTATGTAAATAGTTTAACCCATGCATCAAAGACACATTGGCAACCAGAGGAAAAGGAAAATAAATTCCTCTCTAGACTAGACTGCCTTTGTCCCACTGTAACGCAATCATTACTAATCATTTGGTGATTTTTGTTGTCTTTTTTTCCCTCTATTGAACTTTCAGTTATGCTACATATAGTCATTATATATCTTGCTTTTTTGCTTAATACTAATGAGATGTTAAAGTGCTAAGTAATTATGGAATTGACGAAATTGTAATTTAGATTTTTAAAATTTGCATAAAATTCTCAGTTGCTTTTGTGGTAAGAGTATAGGTAGGTGTGAACGGCGCATGGGTGATACATGAATTATTGCCCTTGGAATAGTAAAATGGGGTGTCTTACTGAGTTAGTTGCAAGAACTGTAGTGCTGGTGAATCGTGGCTCCTGCCACAATGAAGCCTAGACCTCATCATATCACAGGAAGAGGGGAGAGGGGAAACAGTTCTTGATGCAACATCATGTTATCGGTAATGCTATTCAAAGGAAATTTATCTAGAACTAAAATAAAAATACACATAATTGAACAGGAAAATTTACGCTACATACGTGTGTATTTCTACTGTATGTGCTTGTGTGGAATGTTATGTGTAAATATATGATAGTATGTGTATTTTTACTGTTTGTGTTTATAACGTATATATTATAAATTGCCTTCTACACTATCTACTTAACTAGGAGGTTTTAGCCCTTTTGGATATTACTGTTTGGGTTGTCTGATGAAAGTGTTCCGTATTTTGACAAAGTATGCCATTTAAAGCACTGCAATAAATCTTTCCTACTAGATTTTTGCCTTGAGGGTACTTGCTGGCCACTGTGTGTTTTGTATTTTGGTTACTACATCTTAAGAAAATACTTGTTTTTCTGCAATAGAATTGCCATACCCAAGCCATTTTTTTCCTCTGGCCCTGCTCTCTTACGTGAGGATTCTAAATCAAGTATATGGAACATTGTCCTTTGCCCATTTTAGAGGAATTTCTTGAAGAACATCACCGAGTCTTGGAGTCTAGGTTAGGCTCCGTTATGAGAGAAATTACAGATAACAGAGCATGTGCTAGAGAAGAATTGGAAAGCCTCTACCGAAAGATTGTCAGCTATGTGCTACTGCGCTCCGGGCTGGGGTCTCCTACCGATATCAAGATTGTCAGAGAGGCAACAGGTAAAACACCTATATAATTTCCATTCCACATGTGAAAAGATGTGAACATTGTATCTTATAAAAGATGTTAAATTAAAAGTATTGAAGACTGAGGTTCCCTTTTTATCTGGAAAAAAAAAAAAAAATCAGCACAAATAAGAGGCTAAAACTTAGCCAGACTCCTTTTACACTGTGTATCAACTCTGAAACCCAAGCACGGCCCCTGCGAAGTGTGTGTTGTTAATTTTCTTAGCACTGTACCTATCCAGGGGCCCATCACTCCTAGAGAAACAGCGGCGGTGTGATTAAGAGTACCAGGCTGGCTGGGGGATGGGGAGCGCTGGAAAGGGAGATTTCATACTGATGAAAGGAGTTGCTTCTGTCAGCTAAAACGGACGATGGAAAAGGACACTGTTTTATCCTCAGGAAGTATTTGCCCACTTTGATAATTTAAGGTAAGAAATAGGCAAGGTTTCTAGGCTTTTAATGGCTTTCCTCCACAATTATTTTAAAGCAGCGATTTTTCTACTCAGAATCCTATTGGAAAGCTGATTTTAATGTCCATTGTCAAAACATTACTGACGGGTGCTTAATTATTGAAAAGAGACGCAAGACAATGGCATTATTTTCAGTAGCTCAGCTCTGATATGTGATAAATGTTGCTATGTATTCTGTAGCCAGGTATCAGAAATTTGAAGAATCATGTAAGTAGCTCTATAAAGACAGGCCTCTAAACTTTCTGCTGAAAGAAACCTGTGATTTAAGTTCTGATATCTTTATTCTACTATTTTGTTGTCCTTTTTGTGGTTTGTTTTAGCCGCTCTACAGAGTGTTTTTCCTCAGGCTGAACTTGGGACATTTCTCACGCTCTCTAAGAAGGACAAAGAACGCCAACTGAAAGAACTCACCAGGATCGTTACGGGGATTCGTTTATTTAACCGAGACTGTGGAAAGGGAGGAGAAGGCATTGATGACTGTAGGTATATCTAGGTATATTCAGTGGGTATATTTAAAATCTAATGGGCACGGTGAGGAAAATAATGCACAGTATTTCGCTGGCATTCTTAGATTTAAGGTACGCAGGGTCTTTAAATGTAATTTTCTTTTAGAGAGGGAGAGAGAGTGCATGTGAGCTGGGGGAGGGGCAGAGGGAGAGGGAGAGGGAGAGAATGCTAAGCAGGCTCCACACTTGGCACAGAGCCCGATGTGGGGTTCAACCTCATGACCTTGAGCTCACGACCAGAGCTGAGGTCGAGAGTTGGATGCTTAACTGACTGAGCCACCCAGGTGCCCCTAAGGTGTGTAGTTTCGACTCTACCTTAGTACAGTTAGTGTTCATAACAGATAGTAATTTTTAATTTCCAGGGGCAAGACTTGTAGGAATTTAGTACAATGAAGCTAGTGTGGGAGAGTGAATCAGTGGAAGGAACGCGGGGTCTTCCTGAAGGCCAGCCTCTCTAGTTTGTTGGGCTCTATGTTCTTTATTCCAAGTCAGATAACCAAAAGGGAGTAAAACTCAGTGATCTAAGCATAACAATCACCCTGAGAAGAGTGGTTAACGCAGCTAATGGACTGGAAGGTCCAGGAGGAGCTATTTGCAAATCTGCAAGTGCAGGAGCACTTATGTGCTCTTCTATACTTAATGCAGTCATCACCTATGAGTTTGAGAGCGCTCATGAAATATTTGATCAGGGATCAGAAGGGACTTCCTTACGTAGGCCCACTGATGAGGTGTTCGTGTCTCTTACTAGATCACCTATCTAGTACAATAGGGTCAGTTTTTATATAGTCAAATTCCCATTCATTACAAAGTTTCCTGTCTTGCTAGACTATTCTGTTATTTTTCAGTATCCTGATCAGTTTCTTTTTTTTTTTTCTTTTCACAAAATATGCCTTTTCTAGAGGCCTATGGTCAGTAAGTAGCACATGATACCGAAGCCTATCTGTTCTTTAGATTCTTATATATTTTGGTGGCAAAACCTGATCTGCTACCTTTTGGTTATCATTCTGACAATATCTTTTGTTCGTACAGGTTCCCCCCCCCCACCCAATTCTTTCCTTCATGGTGTGGGAAGAAGTGCATGAAATACATGTCTTGTTATTGATTTGGTTGAGAAAAAAACGAACTCAGTGTAATGCTCAAGTTATGATCACTTTCTAGAATTCTTTTTGTAGATTCTTTCATGGTTCTCGATATCCTTTTAAAACCAGTGCCAGCCATTCTGCACGAAGCAATCCCAGCCACCACGCAGCACATCGATGCCCAACTTCAGACTGCCCAGGACCAGGCATACCGCTACACGGCCATCCTCGAGAAAGCAGCCAACAACCCACTCCTGAGTATAGAGCTCCAGCCCTATATGTTAAAAGAAGCACTGTATAACATGCGGCAGTACGAGATCTTCCTTCAGATTATTTTGGTGAGCGAATGTCGTAAGATTTGGCCTTTTCCATGCAAGACAACCACTTTATATGTTGCGGGGCTACCCAAAAGGCAGAATCAGGTCATTGCTTAAGGAGGCAACCTTCATAACTGCTCAATTTATATTGCATCTGTATGGCCGGGAATGGAAATAGAAATGGGGAAGTTGGATTTTTATTTTAATGGAAAATATTGGTAGGAATTGATTTCTAGTAGTTGATTCTCTTCAGTACCCAGTGGAACGATTGTTAGCATGCTGTGGGTAAGCAGTGGTATGTGTGTGTATGTAAGTAATGCTGCATTGTTTTTATACACAGCAAGTATCTAACATATTTTTTGGCAGGGATTGACACCTAAATCATTTTTATGTAATTATTTATTGTTGTAAAAGTTGGATGAAAAGATTTTTATTGCTAATATTTTTAGATTTAATGAACAAGCCAAACAGTACCCCAAATAGTTGGAAAATTTGGTAAAGTGGTGATTTTAAGCTTTTTTTTTTAAAGTGGCAGAGCTCTTTCTTTCAGATGGAAACTTACTCAGAATCCCAAAAATACAAAATAGGTGTCTAGATGAAAGGACTGAAGGACCTTGTCACCAAGGGACATCCCCATTCCACCCTAGGGTTCTAGGGGACACGGTTTGTTAACTACATCTTGGCAGCAAGCTATGTTCCTACCAGTCAATGTTTTTGCTTTGGTTTTTTTTTTTTTTTTTTTTTTTTTTTTTTTTTAGCTTTATTGAGGTATAATTTGCAACATTGTAAGATATTCAGAGTGTCCAATGGGATGATTGGATGTACGTCTGCATTGTGAAAGCACTTCTCCCATCAAGTTCGTTAACACATTCGTCCCCCTGGGCACTGTTTACCTGTACACAACCTCTACCTTCCAATAACTGTGAGACTCAGGGTCAGTGGACTGTCTTTTACACGAGTGAATACTAATGTCTTGAGGAATGGAGCAGGATGTGTTTTTAACTTGTATCTTAAGGATTTGTTACTACTTCTCGATGTGATCGATCTGTCTCCTCTCCTTACCTTCACTGTAAAGAATAGAAAGATAAACATCCAGATGACTTCATGGCAACAAACTAGGAGGCGGTCCTCACAACTGTCCTGCTATCTAACTGCCTTCAGAAAGGAGGACTCTAGATCAGCTGTTCTCAGCCAAATCATTCTTTTGGGTCGATGTTCCTCTAACACTGAGTTGTGGTTTTCCGCCTTGTATAGCTAGTCAGATACTAAGAGGATTTTACGATCCATTTATCTTACTCCGCAGGAGTAAGAGTCTAACATTTACTTTGTCATCTGTGTTGGGAAGGGATATCGGAAGAAAGAACCTTTGGAGACCGTCGCTCATGAAGTAAGGGTGTTGTGGAGAATGTTGTGCATTATATCACATCTTCTCAGAGCTTTCAGTCACGGGCATATTCAGCTAACTTCCAGTCTGAAAGTCTCATTGGAGTTCTCGTTCTCAGCTAGGGGGACAGCGAATAGAGGGCGTGAGGGACAAGCACGCTCTGCAACCAGAATGCATGGGTCCTGATCCTGACTTTGCCACTTACTAAATCTGTGTCCTTGAGGAAATCGCTTCACTTCTCTGTGTCTTGGTTTCCATATCTGTAAAATGGGTTATTGATAGTCTCCATTTTCTAAGTAAGGTAGAGCAGTGTCTGGCACATAGTTACGGGCTCAATAAATTGATAGTCGTGCGAGGCTGATAATGGTTATTAATGCCACCATCATCACTGTTAGGGCTTTAGCAGAGCAGCTCTGATTTTATTTCTGTAGGGGTACGAACTGGAGAGCTCTTATTTTTCTACACAGTATCTCATTTCTAAGCTCTTTGGTCCTTATATTATTGAGAAAGTTAACTTTCTGATCTCACTATTCTTTGTGACTATTTCATGTTAACTTCAGTCAGGGTCAGAATGAGTTCTCTTGATCATCTGACTCTTTTTGGCTGAATCAGTGTTTCTTTTTGTTGTTTTTAAGTATCCAGTCTTCTCCCATGATTCCACCTTAGTTACAGTGAAGGTTGCTTATTACAGAATGGATGTTGGTTTAATCAGTATTATATCTAGGTTATAAAATATGTCAGTTTATGTTGAGCTGAGAATTTTTCCTATCTATGAAATCTGTGAATATTCTTTTTTATAAAGTCACATTATTTGAACAGATATATTAATACAACTTTCTAAAGGGTTGATTTTGATTTAAAAAATTTTCTTTTGCCAATACTACATGCAGCTTATGCAAACATTTTAAAAATTTAATTATAGCCTGGGTAAGGTAGTGAGTTATTTTATTTTCTTTCAATTAGGACTTTGCTGCAGTAAGCAAATTCAGATAGTGTGAAGGAGAAGAGGGAGGGGTGATTACAGTCTTGTTGACTCAGCTGGGAGAACAGAATCCCATCCTCTGGGCTTCCGAAGTGCAAGGCAGTCACCAAAGAGAGGGCCGCTTACTGTTGCGGTGCCAGTAAGTGCTGCGTTTGGCACGTAACACTTCTTACAACGTGCGAGTCAAGACTTTTGTGGACTTCTCCCGAAGCTGTGTTTGCAGGGCCTAGTCACAGAATAGACAACAGAATAGACAACCCTGGACTTCTTGATTTTTCCTGATGATGCAAGTAAAAAAATCAGGTGGAATTTCTGCTTGTTTTAGACTTGTTGAAAATGTCCGTGGAACAAAGCATCAGGAATTTATCAATTAAAAGGGAACAGGGAAGGACCATGCCGGCATCACATGCTTTTTTTCCCCAGCATTTTTTTTTTTTTGACCACATTATGAAAATTTAAAAAAAAAAAAGTGACAGCACTCCTAGAGGACTAATTTCATTTTTTTTTCACCAACAGTCTCATTAGAAATATGTTTAAGTGTTAGGATGCTGTCAGTTTCATGGTGGCAGATACAAGTTTTTCAAAATGCAAATTTGATCTTCGGCAACAAAAGCCGTTGTTTCCCTGCAGTGATGGACTCATTTTATTTACTTTCAGGAAAGTATCCGCCAAATCGCTAAGGCTCAAAAGTCCTAGTTTGTCGGTCAGTTGCTCTTTCAAGTAAAAATGATGTTCTGCTGGGGGAAAAACACTAGTTCAGCTCAAAATTCAATCAGTAAGTGTTTTCCTCAAGAGAACTATGCATTTTAATGTGCAGAAGTATTTTATATGTACTTTCCATCTCATCACACTTATTAAAAAGCTTGTACTTAGAGATCAAGATTTAATAAAATTAATACTTTTACTGCATCATCAAAGATATTCTTAAGTAAAACTGGCTTTTTTGTGAGATATCATTGACACATAACATTATATTGGTTTTAGTTGTACAACATATTGATTCAGTTTATGTATATATTGCAAAAACATCCTTCACCAACCAGTAAAAAAAAATTTTGTGTGTGATGAGAACTTGTAAGATTTACTTTTTTAGCAACTTTCAAATAAACGATGCAGTATTATTAACTATAGTCACCATGCTGTTACATTATATCCCCAAGACTTACTTACCTTGTAACTGGAAGTTTGTACCTTTTGACCCCTGCCAGCCATTTCACCCCTACCCCCACCTCACGCCTATAGCAACTACCAGTCTGTTCTCTGTATTTATGAGATTGGTTTATTTTTCTTATTTTTAGTTTTTTTTAGACCCCACATATAGGTAAGATCATACAATATTTGTCTTTCTCTGACCTGTTTCACTTAACATAACACCCTCAGGTATATCCATGTTGTCACAAGTGGCAGAGTTTCCTTCTTTATTATGGCTGAATAATATTCCATTATATATATATGCCATATTTTCTTTTTTTTCCCCAAGATTTTATTTATTTATTTGACAGGGGGAGGGAGGGAGAGAGAGGGAGCACACAAGCAGGGGGAGCGCAGGCAGAGGGAGAAGCAGGCTCACTGCTGATCAAGGAGCCAGATGTGGGACTCGATCCCAGGACCCTGGGATCATGACCTGAGCTGAAGGCAGATGCTTAACCGACTGAGCCACCCAGGCGTCCCTATGCCCTATTTTCTTGATCTGTTCATCCATCAGTGGTCACTTAGGTTGCGTCCTTGTCTTGACTGTTGTAAAGAATGCTGCAATGAATATGGGGGTGCATATATCTTTTCTAATTATTGTTTTCATTTTCTTTGGATTTATACCCAGAAGTGGAATTGCTAGATCATATGATAGTTCTATTTTTAATATTTTGAGGAATCTTCATACTGTTTTTCACAGTGGCTGTGCCAATTTACTTTTCCCACAAATAGTGCACAAGGGTTTGCTTTTCTCCACATTTTTTGCCGACACTTGTTATCTCTTGTCTTCTTGATACTAACAGGTATAAGGTGATATCTCACTGTGGTTTTAATTTGCCTTTCCCTGATGGTAAGTGGTGTTGAGCACTTTCTTGTGTACCCATTGGCTATTTGTATGTCTTCTTTAGAAAGATGTTATTCAGATCTTTTGCCCATTTGTTGATTGGATTGTTTGGGTTTTTTGTTTGTTTTTTTGTTTTTTGTTTTTGTTTTTGTTTTACTATTTGTATGAGTTCTTTGTGTATTTTGGATATTAACCTCTTATCAGATATATGATTTGCAAATATTTTCTTCCATTCAGCAGGTTGTCTTTTCATTTTGTTGATGGTTTCCTTTGCTGTAGACCTTTTCTGTTTGAAGACCCACTTGTTTATTTTTTGTTCCTGTTGCCTTTGCTTTTGGTATCAAATCCAAAACGTCATCACCAAGCCTCATATCAGGAAACTTACTGTCCTTTGTTTCCTTCTAGAAATTCATGGTTTGGGTCTTAACATTCAAGTCCTTAATCCAGTATGAGTTGATTTTCTGTATGGTTTAAGATAGTGGTCCAGTTTTGTTCTTTCACATGTTGCTGTCCAGTTTTCCCAATAACATTTATTCTAGAACTGTCCTTTCCCCATTGTTTATTCTTGCTTTCTTTGTCATGAATTTGTTGAACATATACGATGGATTTATTTCTGGGTTCTCTGTTCTGTTCTATTGATCTATGTGTCTGTTTTTTTTTTTTTTTTTTTTAAGATTTTATTTATTTATTTGACAGACAGCCAGCGAGAGAGGGAACACGAGCAGGGGGAGTGGGAGAGGAAGAAGCAGGCTCCTAGCAGAGGAGCCTGATGTGGGGCTCGATCCCATAACGCCGGGATCACGCCCTGAGCCGAAGGCAGACGCTTAACGACTGCGCCACCCAGGTGCCCCTATGTGTCTGTTTTTAGGCCAGTATCGTGCTGTTTTGATTATTACAGCTTGGTAATATAGTTTGAAATTAGGAAGCATGATGCCTCCAGCTTTGTTCTTCTTTCTTAAGATTACTTGGCTACTTGGGGTCTTTTATGGCTCCATACAAGTTTTAGAATTGTTATTCTATTTCTTGGAAAAATACCATTGGAATTTTGATAGGGATTGCACTGAATTTGTACATGATTTGGGTAGTATGGACATTTTCACAATATTAATTCTTCTACTCTGTGAACACAAAATATCTTTCTATTTATTTGTGAGGACCAACTGTACAACTAAAACCTCCACCTAGTTGTGAACGAGTTCTTTTAGATAAATGTAAACAGAGTGATTGTTTTAGGTCATCATGAGGAAAAATCAAAAAAACTTCTCCATGCCTCCTCTGTGAGTCCCTGAAAACATAGCTCCAGGGAGGAGTCTAGAGTATCTTCAGTTACAGGATTAAAGACGTTATGTGTTGAAGTTACTTTGAAGAGCAGATGCAGATTTATTTCTGTTTCTTGTTGCTGTTGCACAAATCTAAAGAGGCTTTAAGGACACCATTTTCATATTTGATTTCTAAAACAAAACTAACAAAGAAGGGGAAAAACTCTATGGGGTAGATGAGAAACTTAGTAGAAGGATAGAATTACATGGGGCATGAAGCAAGGGGAAGGGAGATGCTTAAAGAATAGTATGGGTAAAATTAAAACAGGATGCATGTTACATTTGTGAATAAAAAATTTTGTTAGTTGAAATACAGTAATATTTGCTCTTTTTATGAAGTAATTATTTGTCATTTAAAAATTGTTTAGTAAAGCATGTGGTTTGACTACAAGTATCTGAAGACTCAAATGCATTTTTTTTCTCTTCAAGTAACTCGCTCTTGCACTGTACTGATGAACCCATACCACTGCCATTTCTGGTCACATCTCAGGCAGTAAATATAATGGGTGAGAGCTGGGCTCTGGCTTCCAACGGTCTGGGACGGAACCATGATTCTACCCTTCATTAAATTAAATTTAATGCCCATGTCCTTGGGCAATTTACTCACCTTTCAATATCTTTGTTTTCCTGTTTATACTCACCTCTTTTTTACACTTACAAGTATTTAATATGATGCTTAGCACACAGTAAGAATAAATGTTAGTAATTGTTTCAGAGTCAGCATTTAACACCTTATTTTCAGATTACTGTTGTCATATCGGAAATATATTGTTTTTCTTTCAGTGATGTGATTTTTAAGATTTTCTGCACCCTTGGATGTAATTTTTTAAAATCCTAGTATCAAAATAGTTTTCAGAGGAACACCTCACTAATTTTATTATTGAGGAGTGGGAGGATGACAGCAGAACAGAGCTGTGTCAGGGGGTCCACTTCTCAGGAAGGTAATTACACTGCATAGCAAAGAGAAAAAGAATTCCTTTGGGAAAAGTTAGAGCCATTGTATTTCAAAAGATTCATCCATCCAACAAATATTTCTGGAGCACCCTCCGTATGCCAGGACTGTTCTTGGTTTGGGGATCCCAGGCGGAATAGAATTTCTGCTTTCATTGTGCTTACCTTCAGGGGTTGTAGGGAGCAAGTAGGGCTTAAAACACATGATTTTTGTAGTGCAGTTATAAAAATTTTACTGTAAATTCTGTTGTCTTCACAGTCAGATATAATTACCTGTGCTCAAGAAGTAGAAATGATGATAAAGCAGTTAGGAGCGCAACTGGAACTTTTAAAAATGATTGTAAAATCAAAGACAGCTGTCCCAACATCACAAGTCTTTGTAAGTATTTGCCATCAACTTTGACCTTGCGTAAGGGTGAGTATACCTTTGAGTCCTATACAATTGAATCAGAAGTAATTCTAATTGTATTTAATTACTGCAAATAGAATATTTGTTTTATGCAGGTTGATCGTGCTCTCCACGGTTATTTCGTGGTAGTAAGTCAGATGAGGGACTCCCCTTTGCAGGCAGTTGGTACTAGAGGAGATGCGGCTGTGTTTTGTAGTAGCCGTGGTATCGGTACAGGCTGTGGCAGCGGAGTGAATCTATAATGCAGCATTGGAAATGTGTTCACAGTGGCTGGTTAAAAATTGCCTTCAGCAAAGAAGTGGTGTAACTTGTGACCTTTATGAAGAGACAGAGGATAATCACTGTGTTTACCAGGCCTACACGTGTACAGATTTTTTGATTATCTGCACCATCTTACGGGCAAATCTGGTGGCCCCAAGGAGGTGTAAGATGTACGTGCAGTATTTTTTTTGATGTCATGTTAGTCACCACACAGCACATCATTAGTTTCTGATGTAGTGTTCCATGATTCATCGTTTGCTATAACACCCAGTGCACACCGTGCAACACGTGCCCTCCTTACTACCCGTCACTCAGCTAGCCCATCCCCCGCTCCCCTCCCCCCGGAAACCCTCAGTTTGTTTCCCGGAGTCCATAGTCTCTCATGGTTCATCTCCCTCTCTGATGCAGTATTTTTATAGAGCATTTTGAGGCTCTGATAGTTTTCTGTAACCATTCCTAATACTAGGTTTTAAAAACCAGGAAACAAAAGGCTAAGTTGTTTCGCTTATTAGTAGGGCCTGATTAATTTTTTTTATCTTTGTTCTATAAGTCAGTGACCTTTAATATGAATAAAAAACTTCAACTGAATAAAAAGCTTTCACTGAAGCTCACAAGATATACCCTAAGATGTATCTCTAGATTTTCCAGGTTCTTCTGAATCATGATTGAGTCAGATAAATCTAATAGTAATGAGTCATATTTAGCTTTTTTTTAAAAAAAGAAACTATTTCCCCTTGGCCTTTTGAGGCCAAGCATCCATAAATGTTTGCCTTTTTTGGGTAAATTAACTTTATGACAATCACTCCAAGATAAAATGCATTGAAATAAAATGCAAGTTTTTTTCTCATAAATTATGAGTCCAGTTGTTATGTAGATTTTATTGTTTAACCTCAGGAGGCTTTGACTTATCTTCAGGAAGAATTAATTTCTTTACGAACACGAATTTGTTAAGAATACAGTGATCTATAATTTTATTAGACAGTTACATTTGCTTTCTCTTCCTCAGCCCATCTTCATCGCACTTTCCAACCTGTGGACTAGCTTCCAGGATGAAACTGTTTTGATTAGTGTCCTCAGTAATTTAACAACTCACCTTGAACCATTCCTGGGTGCTCATGAACTACTCTTTCCTGAGAAAGTTATGCAGAATCTTCTTGATGGGCTGACTGTGAAAACTGACGTGTGTAGGGTGAAAGAACACCTGGGTAATAGAAATCATCCTTGACTTCCTCTTCCTCTTCAGATTGCCTCTAGAATAAAGTTCCTGTCTTGTTTTAAAATTTTCATGCTCGGGGCACTTGGCAGCCTCAGTCGGAGGAGCATGGGTCCCTGAATCTCAGGGTCGTGAGTTCGAGCCTCACGTTGGGTGTAGAGTTTACTTAAGAAAAAAGAAAAAGTGAAATTTTCATGCTCTATTTTCCTGATAAGGTATTCAGCATCTTTCTTGATTAAAAGAGTACTAATATTCACCAAGGAAATTCGGGAAACAGTAAGTATATCAACTGAGGACCTTACTATCCTGCAATAAACATGCTTAATGTTACTGTCAGTGTTTTAGTTGACAGTGGTGTTCCTTGCCTGTGTGTTTCTATTGTAGTCTCAATGATTTGATTATTGGTTGATTCGTAGTAGAAAAGGGTATTAATCCTTGCCATATTGGTTGCAAGTAAAGCTCTATTTGTGGTATATCTTCCTCAGAGTCAGGCTGAAATTTGTAAATCAATGAATTTTATCCCTGTAAATTTGAGGTTATTTTAGACCCTTTAGGAGACGCATTGATTCTCATGGAAAGGCTGTCTTTATCAACAAACTGCTTTTTACTTTTTTGGTGTCTTCTATCTTAGTTACAGACAACTTGAAGTTCATGACAAGTACCAAAATAGAGTCTGGGTGTTGTTGCCTAAAACGGTTTTTCCAGAGAGTGAAATTAGATAAATGACTCTCTAAATTTCCTTTTCAAATTCGTGGAAAATAAAAATGAAGTGGTTATTTCCATTCTTAAACTATTAGAATAAAAAAAAACCCCTGAAAGCTAAATTAGAGTGACTCAAAAGCATCCTTCCAGTTCACGTTTTTCCTACTCCTTTTATTTTATTAAAATAGCATATCTACACAGATACTACGTGAAGTTGAAAAATGAGGGTCACTTCGACAATAGATAGTTAACTCAACCATGTTGGCAAAACAATTTCCTTCTTAGGGTTAATGTGTTTCTCCCCATATGCCACAACTTTATATTCAATAGGAAACTACCACGTTACCGATCCCAGTGAACTGGGAGACCTAATATTCTTCTAAAATAATTTAATTAACACTTGCCACATGTCATCACTGTTTTGAGGCTTTCAGGCATATCAGGAAGAAAGAAGGAAGGTTTATTTTCCCCAACATTTACATTCACTTCTAGCTGTGGCCACAGGGGGCATCTGTGGTATCTGGTGTTTTGATACAGAGCCCGAGCCCAGAAGCGTAGTAGGATTGCAAAAGCTAAGACCCTTGGGGATCAGTATTTTATAAAATACGTGTTTTTGTTTGGAGAAAAAAAATTTAGACAAAGTGTTTATCACATGTAAATAAGTAAACCAACCACCATTAGGAAGAACTTTTTAAAGTGTAAACAGCAAAAATTGTACACCTTGTTATCAAAAGTAAGTTACTGAGAGATATTTCCTTGAATCTTTCTGCTCAGAACATTCTCTGGTGTCTCACGAAGAATTGTCCTCGTATATGAGCACTTGGCCACCTAGTATGTTACGAAAAGCTCTGCTATCTTGAGTTGATCTATCTCTACTTTAGTCACAGAGCAGCCAGTCTTTTCTGCTCATTTCCTTGGGTTGTTTACTCTTCTCGTTGGTTAAAGTTTTTCTTGTCCTCCTCTTTCATTTTAGAAGATAGAGTACATCTGGTGGATTTCAGAAAACAAGAATGGCTTTTCCCAGAAACAACAGCAAATTTTGATAAGTTGTTAATTCAGTATCGGGGATTTTGTGCTTACACATTTGCTACAACAGATGGTCTTCTCCTTCCAGGTATATTGTTGGGAACAACCTTACTTGGACTTCCCCATTTTTCCTTTGAATAAAGCGCTACGTTGTCACTTACTCACTTTTTTTTTTTTTTTTTACTTATTCATTTTTTAAAATTTTATGGGATCTGAGACGCCTGGGTGGCTCAGTCAGTTAAGCGTCTGCCTTCAGCTCAGGTCATGATCCCAGGGTCCTGGGATCTAGTCCCGCATTGGGCTCCCTGCTCAGTGGGGAGCCTGATTTTCCCTCTGCCTGCTGCTCCCCCTGCTTGTGCCTTCTCTCTCTCTCTGTCAAATAGATAAATAAAATAAAATCTTTAAAAAATACTAATAATAATAAAAATTAAAAATAAATAAAATTTTATGGGATCTGATAGTGAGCTAGGAAAGGAGCCACAAAGATGATCCAGACCATCTTCATCTTCAAGTACTCACAGAATAATCTGGTAGACTGATATAACCAAGAAATTATGCTACAAATGATAAGTGATGGAATGTGTATGTAATGAAATATGGATGCCACGGTATCATAAGAAGATGGATGACTCATATGCCCAATGAAGGATTCCAGAAATTCACATGGCATTACTAAAATATATCATCTTCCAAAGTAATTACTTGAAAGAGCAACACTAATTTGGCTGGTTATGTTTATTAAACAATATGCTGTCACTTCATGGTTATAGTCCATTAACATAAATCAGGATTTCTGGATAAGTCAGATCTAAGGAAATGGCCAGTATTTTATCAAGTGAAATCTCTCTATGTTGTATGTATTACAAAAGTTTCCCTAAAACAAAGAGTAAACCAGAAATTATTATCCAAGAATTGGAAATAAGTCAGGGGTAGAATGAAAAGAGTGACAACATTATTTATTTATTTATTTATTTATTTATTTATTTATGAGAGAGAGAGAGAGAGAGAGAGCACGAGCAGGGGGAGGGGCAGAGGGAGAAGCAGACTCCCCACTGAGCAGGGAGCCTGATGCGGGGCTCGATCCCAGGACCCTGAGATCATGACCCGAACCAAAGACAGTTGCTTAACCGACCGAACCACCCAGGCATCCCTGACAAAATTATTTCTAATTTACCTTACACCATTAACCTCTTCCTTGTGTTTGTTCTTTACTATTTCTTTTGTTATATTTCATAGTTGGTATTACTTTTTTATTAGAAAGAATTATTAGAATTGTGTGCGTATACAGGCTAGAGAACACACAAACAGACTCATTTTTTATGGTATTAGATTTTTCATAATGGGAGTAACAGAAGGTTTACCATAGGGAGCTAAGAGAACAGTATTCAGAGGCCCCGTGAGGATCACTGATACTGGGGAGGAAATAGTCGAGAGCCGTGAAGAAGTAAAACATGACAGAATATAGATGGTTTCTTTCTTTCCTTTTCTTTTCTTATCTTCTTTTCTCTTTTCCTTTCCTTTCTCCTTACTTCCATCCATCCACCCATGCATCCCAAATAAGAAGGGAAGGGAGTCACGAGAGACACAAACACAGAGAATCATGGCCGTGGGGCCATGACAGGTAGCATGATGTAGCTGGAAAAGCTATGGGCTAAGATTCAGGAGAGCCTGGTTTCTCGTCTAGGTCTGTTTGGCCCTTTCCAGCTTCCACTAACTAGGATTCTAATAAAAAAAGAGAATTAGGAAATTAGAAGGGCTTGTGGGGCTCTTGAGTTTCAGAATCCTCTCTGAATACGCTAGTCCTAATTACTTTGTCTACCACATTGTTTCTATTTGCTACATTACTTTTCCGGGTAGCAGCCACCTGCACTGCCTCAGAGGAATTCTGTAGGACTTCCTTCCTTCTGTTCAGACTGCAGACTACATGGCTTAAATCCCAAGGTGACACTGTGCCTTACCAGTTAGGGTCCTTTTCAGATGACGTCACTGACTTCATTGCCAACCAATCTCCCTTGCTCACTACTCCAGCCCCACTGGCCGCCTTGCTCTTCGTGAACATTCCAAACACATTTTCACCTTCAGAACCTTTGCCGTGCTATTCGCTCTACTTGGAAAACTCTATCCCCCACACAGCTACGTACCTTGCTCCTTCATTTCGTTCAGTCTTCCTAGATCACCCAATTTAAAGTATCAACCTCACCCTCTTTCTTTTACTATGTGTTTAGCTGGCTTTATGTCTAATTTTTTTTCCTGCAGTACTCTCTGGCCGATGGTGTATTTGTTGATTTACTGAGACCAGGAACTTTGTTTTCTTTTATATTCTTAGTGCCAGGAATAGGGCCAATAAATTTTGTTGAACAAGTGAAAAAATAAGTAAGACAGTATTACTATTTCTCACCAACTATGTGGATATTTAATAATCCATATTTCAGGGGCACCTGGGTGGCACAGCGGTTAAGCGTCTGCCTTCGGCTCAGGGCGTGATCCCGGCGTGATCGGATCTAGCCCCACATCAGGCTCTTCCACTATGAGCCTGGTTCTTCCTCTCCCACTCCCCCTGCTTGTGTTCCCTCTCTCGCTGGCTGTCTCTATCTCTGTCGAATAAATAAAATCTTAAAAAAAAAAAATAATCCATATTTCATGTAGTATCTGTTCACAGTGGGAAATACTTTCTAACATAGAAACTTGTATTGGGGGTGCCTGGCTGCCTCGATCAGTGGAGCATGCTCTTGATTTTGGGGTTGTGAGTTCAAACCCCATGTTGGATGTAGAGATTACTTAAAAATAAAAAATCTTAAAAAAAAAAAGAAGACGACGAAACCTATATTTTGGAAAAGATGTCCCATCTTTATAGTTTTTATAGAATTATTTTTAAAACAATGCTTGTAATAGTTTAGTTAAAGGAGATTTAAAAAAACCAGATGACAAGTGGTTCTCATAAAAGATTTTCAAACACCTTATATCTGGATAGTAAATTTTTATATAACCCATACTTTAAAATTAATTTAATATGAATTTCACATAAAATCTAATTTAATAAAATGTATAATTTAATAATGCAAATTGTACCATTTTAGCAAAATGAAAACGTACATCGTATGTTAAATACGCAGTATATAGGGGTTGGTTTTATGCATGTATTACAAACATAGAATCACTTAATATTTCATGCCTAATTCATTTCCTTTTCTTAATTTTCAGGAAATCCAGCAATTGGGATTTTGAAATATAAAGAAAAGTATTACACTTTCAATACCAGAGATGCTGCATATTTATTTGCAGAAAATCCTGAAAATTATATTGATTTAATTAGAGAAAAGGCCAAAAAAAATGCAGAATTAATTCAGCTCCTGGAACTTCATCAACAGTTTGAAACCCTCATTCCATATTCTCAGGTAAGCAGAGTCGGTATTTTAAGAATATATGAGTTTTAAAAGTATAGTTAATTAAAAAGTTAGACTTTGTTGTAGAATGGTTCCTAAGTGCAAGCAGAGACAGGATCCGAAGAGGGCCTTTAATGCTCTCAGAGATTCACCCCTGAAGAGGGACACTGATGAGATCCCTAAAGAATAATGAAAACAAGCTAAGGAGTCAAATTGATGAATGAGACTGGAAAACTCTGGAAGAGAAATACTACATTTAGATAAATAATTGAAACTGTAGTATTTCCTTATCTAAAATTAAAGGAGCTTAGCACAGATAACACAGGTGATAACTTAGAGCTGTCAGGTCTGTGTCTGTCTCGGCCCTGGCACCATAGTGCTTTCATTACTATTGCTTTCTTTTTTTTTTTTTATTTTTTTTTTATTTTTATTTTTTTATTTTTAAAGATTTTATTTATTTATTCAACAGAGATAGAGACAGCCAGCGAGAGAGGGAACACAAGCAGGGGGAGTGGGAGAGGAAGAAGCAGGCTCATAGCGGAAGAGCCTGATGTGGGGCTCGATCCCAGATCGCTGGGATCACGCCCTGAGCCGAAGGCAGGCGCTTAACCGCTGTGCCACCCAGGCGCCCCTCATTACTATTGCTTTCTAGTGTGTTTTATTACCTGATAGGGCAAGCTCTTTCCTCTCCCTTTTACTTTTTCAAAATTGTCTCAGATAGTCATGCATTAATCAAATAATTTATATATTTATTATATTGCATTGTCCCATCCATAAGAAGTACCCTTTACTTAGTTTTTTTTTAATAATTAGTAGTTTCATTAATTATGTCTTAATAAAACATATTGGTTTTAGTTATATTTTTTATTCTGCCTACTTCTAAAACTGTATGTGGTCCCCGCAGGGACTGGGAATGATGATAATAATACATGGTTTTCAGTATGAGGACACTTAGTATGGTGACACCTCCACTGAATGAACAATTCTCACACAGAATGGGTTTGTTTCTAGGCTCTCACTTGCGTTCCACTGGCCTAGGCTCTCCCAGTTTTATATTTTTTATTCTTTTGTGCTGTCTTTTCACAAATGACAGTTTTTCAATTTAATATGTATTTTATTAATCTTTTTTCTTTCCTGTCTTCAACATTTGTGTCTTGTTTAAGAAATCCTCAAGTATCATAGATCACAAAAATATTCTCCTACATCCTACATTGTTTTGCAAAAAAGATGGATTTACCTTTCACACCCAAGTCTTTAATTGACTTGGATTTGAATTTTGTGTCTAGGGGGAGGTGAAGATCTAATTTTAATTTTTTTCCATTTGAGTAGTGAATTGTCCCAGACCATTTGTTCAATACTCTGTCTCTTCCCCACATCTACAGTGTCTTATATGCACAGGCTTAATTTTTAGGCTATTTAATTTTTCAGTTTAAAAAAATTCCTGTACCTACACCTTACTAGAGCCTTATAATAAGTTTTGATACTTGTAGACTAAATTCCCCCAGCCTTTCCTCTCTAAAGAATCTTGGCTATACTTGACTCTTGACTTTCCATTATACATTTGAGAATTACATTGTCAAGTTCCATAAAAAACCTTGAAGGAATTAGGAACTTGCATGTCTATAGACAAGAATTATTTGGCTTTGCTACCATTTATTTATAACTTACAGACTTGTAAGATACCTCAAAGACAGTGAAAGACTAGAATCAGATCCTCAGAAAGGTGTGCTATATGTAGATAATGCATCGTTTCCCACTAAAGAACAATTTCTCCCCATTTATTTAGTCTTCTTTTTCTCTTTCTGTATCTTTAACACCCAGCTCTTCTTCAGTGACCTTCATATTTCAAAGCTGTGGTCCTTATAATTATTTACTAGCCATTTCCTTGAATTGTGTAATATTGCTAATCATCTCGAAGCATGTTTTTATCTATCCAGCTTTATCATAACATCATTTTGAAGGCAAAAATTGTATTTTATGTTAAATGGTAGAGCAATCAGTGATTATCTGTTGCTTGATTTGGAATAAGAAGTTTGTTTTTTTTTTTAAAGATTTTATTTATTTATCTGACAGAGATAGAGACAGCCAGCGAGAGGGGGAACACAAGCAGGGGGAGTGGGAGAGGAAGAAGCAGGCTCACAGCGGAGGAGCCTGATGTGGGGCTCGATCCCATAACGCCGGGATCACGCCCTGAGCCGAAGGCAGACGCTTAACCGCTGTGCCACCCAGGCGCCCCAAGAAGTTTTTTTTTTTAAGATCTTATTTTTTTTTAAGATTTCATTTATTTATTTGAGAGAGTGAGAGAAAGCATGAGTGGGGGGGAGAGGCAGATGGGGAGGGAGAGGCAGACTCCCTGATGAGCAGGGAGCCTGATGTGGGGCTTGATCCAGGACCCTGTGGTCATGACCCGAGCTGAAGGCAGATGCTTAATTGACTGAGCCACCCAGGCACCCCTTGGAGTAAGAAGTTAATCTTGAATAGATAAAGGAGATGTGGTTATATATATATAACATATAATATATATAATGGAATATTACTCATCCATAAAACAAGGAAATCTTGCCATTGCAACAACATGGTTGGATCAAGAGGATATAATGCTAAGTGAAATAAGTCACTCAGAGAAAGACAAATGATTTCATTCATGTGTCGAGTTTAAGAGACAAAAACAAATGGACAAAGAAAAAGAGACAGACTCTTAAATATAGAGCACACACTGGTGGTTATCAGAGGAGAGGTGGGCGGGGGGATGGGTGAAATAGGTGAAGGGGCTCAAGAGTGCACTTATGGTGATTAGCCCTGAGTCAGGTACAAAATTGTTGAGTCACTGTGTTGTACACCTGAAACTAATATGACACTGCTAGTTATACTAGATACAAAAAGAGAGAAGCTGTCTTCTCTCCCTTCTCTTCACTATGATCTGAGTTCCTTAAACTTCTACCACCCTCTCCAGCAATTTCATATCCAGCATAATCCTATCTTGTTTAGCCTGGAGTTAATGTTTAATATTTTAATAGTGAGGTTGTGAGTGCTGCAGCAGAAAAAGTATCCAATTAAACAAAACCACCTTGGATAATATGCCGTGTATGCACAGTCTGGGTTTAAGATATATCTTAGGGGCTTCTGGCCAGCTTAGTCGGTAGAACACGCGACTCTCTTCTCGGCATCATGAGGTCAAGCCTCACCTTGGGTGTAGAGATGATAAATAAATGAACTTTAAAAATCCCATCATCCACTATCATTAAAAAAAGATATATTCTAAAGATGTTTTGGTACTTTAAACAAACGTGATTCGTATTCAATATTTAATGGTTATTTTAAACTTCTGTCAGTTTTCAACAAAGTATTCACTTATGCTACCAAATGTGAGAGGGGCATTTGACTTAGGAATGAGTGATGTTATGTTTTCCCCTTCCAAAATATACCTCCCATATTAAGTTCACAAAGTCATGTACAAAGAAAGCCATAAAGCCCAGGAAAGCTACCACATTTATCTCACTACTACAAGCTTATTTTCTCTGCTGTCTTTATGAGTATATTCCATGTTCAAAAATTCTTGTTTTTCTAACATTTTTGTCAGTTTAGCTAACTATTTTTAGTTACCCTAAATAATGCTTATTTTTAATAAGTACTAATTATAAAAACTTCATTTCTTTAGATGAAGGATGTTGACAAACATATAAAACCAATTACAAAGTGTGAAAGTAGCACACAGACGGATACGCACATATTGCCACCAACAATTGTGAGAGCATATGAGTGGAACGAATGGGAATTAAGAAGAAAAGCTATAAAATTGGTTTGTAACAATGTTTTCTAAAATTATTTGTAGGTTGGGGATTTTTTTTCTTTAGCTAAGATAGCAGAAGAGATGATTTTTTGTATATATGTTACATTCAGCCGCATATGAAAACAGAATTAGTCCCGCAAGTCACAGGTCCAAGGCATAGGACGAAAAGGGACAGTTTTGGTCTGGGCAGGGTGGGTCTCTCAAAGGCGGTTGTTGTGATTGGATGGCAAAGGATGTTCTAGATCCACTGAATCAAGTTCTAGAAAGTCGGCATGCAGCTCAACAATTTGTACCAGCGTCTCTGGCCTCTGGCATTCCTCACGTTTGCTCCTGTGGCTTCCATGGGTGTACAAGCTGGCTGTTGACTTGGACCTTGGCCTCATCTTTCTCGCTTCTGCCTCCATGTCACTTCTCCCTCCACTTGGCTCCCTTGGTGTGGGGGTTTCCAAGAAGATGGCGCTAAGGCCGAGAGCTATAGGTTGGGGGAACTTTAATGTATTGTTACACAGAGACTTAGTAATTTAAATTATTTATATAAACTAATAAGTTATATACAGAGTTCTTTGCATATTAATTTGCCAGCTTTACCTTGTAAGATTGTCTTCTAATTTTAAGCATATACGGAAGAATGAAACCATATTCTCAAATTATACCATCCAATAACTAGAACAATGGTAGTTGCTCGCTCTCTCTTTCTATATCCATCTATTGTGATACTCTGTGAGGTTCTAGTATTTAAAGCACTCTCAGCTTCCTCTAATCATTGAAAGTATACCCTTTTTTGGATTTTTTTTTTTTTTTTTTGAGGAGCAGGATATTACCTCTGTGATATCCCAGATAGTGTCCCCTCTTGTTGTCAACATCTTCTCTACAGGCACTGAGCTCTCTTGTCCTTCTGATTCTCAGTCACTTTAATCATAAGAGGTGCTTGTCCTCACAGCATGACTTTGAAACTCTCATCCGTGTCTGACTCAGTGGAATTCCTCCCCCTCACTCTTTTTACAGTACCTCGTCATTTTAAACAAGTATTTAGAGTATGAAAGAAATAAACTCTTTAATATTTTCAGCCTTTTCTTAGTATATTTTGTCCATCTCTTCAACTGAAATCAGGTATGGAAATAAACAAAGTCTACCCAAACAAGAACAGAGGCTATTTATTCAAAGTTTGCTACAACAAGGGAGTCAATCACCATCAGTTGTAGTTGGCAGAAACGCCAAAGCAGGCAGGAGAAGTGGGAGAGCTTGATAGTGAAAGAAAGGGGAAGGTGTCAGGCATTTTCTGATTGGAGGTTGTTGACATGGGGAAGCTGGAGGTAGGCTAACTCAAAGTGGGGGATCTTATGTGATTGGTTTGGTGGGCCTCATTGGCTTTCTCTGGTTGGTCCTTAGTTGAAAGGTGGGGGCAGCAGAAAAATAGGGAAGCTGACCAACTCCTGCTTGTTCTGGGCTGATAGCTACGGCTACAGATGTTGTGGGTCAGAGTTCTATTGTCATTAATGTCTAGTCTTTGTCCGTTTGTATATTCAGTGTTTCATAGCCTTTTCACCAACCTTGATATTTTTCTTGCCACCCTTTCTGGTGGCAGCTTTTCAACCCCTTGATTTCCTGGGATGAGGAAGGATTAGCTTCCTGGTATATCTTCCACATCCTTTTGTTCCATTACCATTCCTATCAGTTACTCTTCTGTAGTTCATGAAGCTCCATCCCCATGTTCTTTTCTGTTATCTACTAAACTCACTCGAGCCCGTCGGATGGATATACACTAGGTAACAGAGCTGTCACTACTTTGTTCTTCTGAAGCCAGTCGTCTAGCAAGTAACACTGATACGCTAAAAATAGGTCAGTACCTTTTGGTCAGTGGTATAACAGAAGTGAAATAAAAGTTGACTGAGGTATAAATAGGTAAAGGAGAAGAGGGGAATGTTGGCTGGACAGGATATGAGAGGTAGAGGTGCCAACATAGGTCTGGACGGGAAATGTTCAGAGAATGGAGTATTCGGTGGAGCTGCGCTGCATATTGACTGACCCCTCTCTTCTCATTCCTCAACCTCCACTTCATTCTGATTCCCGCCAGAGACCCAGTTATCCTCTAGAGTTGCATCATGTTGAATGCCAGCTCCCCATGTATTACTGGTGCGACCTGCCGATAGGACAGAACTGAGCGTATTGCTTAAAGCTGTCGGAGGAACCAGCACCTCATTAGAGCCTTGGCAGTCTCTTGGGGGGGGGACAGCAAGGCCAGAACTGACTGAGAATGCGAAGTATGGTGCGAGGCAGGCCTTTGAGTGCCAAGGGTAGGTCAGGGGATGGGATGAAGGCTGGAACTGGCTTGGGTAAAGATCATGAAAAAGGAGCCCAGCACTGATGGTAAAGATTAATGGGGCAGGGGTACAAAGAATGTTAGGGCTTAGTCTCTGTGTCGATGCTCAGGACTGAAGGTGCGTCTTTGAGGATGTTCTGTAGTGAACAGTCAAGTTATTTGCTTTTGTAGGGGTCTCTCGGAATGGTCAAATCATGGTAACGAGGATAACGGAATAGCGAAGTCGTATTAATGTAGACAATAAACTCAGTGTGCGGGAAGTAGTTTCAGTTCTCACTCATCCACAGTGTCTGAAAATCTGGAATGTTTCCTCTCATTCCAGGTCTCTACTTTTTAACTCACAGGCTCTAATGCTTCTGAGTTTTTTTCTTAGAGTTCCTTATTACTTCAGTAAATTCTAGTCTCCTTTTTATAAACACCTCTTTGCTTCCCAGCCTGAGTAATCTGTTTAACTTTCATGTTTACTAGTAATCCATAAAAAGAGCAAGCAAGATGTAGGATACTGTAAAATATCACCTGAAGACATCAGAACTTTTTATATTAAAAGTCTTGGGTGAAGTCCATTTAAAAAAGACAAAGGAAATCTTAGATTTTTGTCTTTTAAAACAATAAACCAAGTATGGTGGGAAAATCCAAATGGTATGAATCTCAAAATATAATAATAAAGGGATTAGAAGAATATATTAATAAATAATTGAGCTTGCTGTTAAGTTTGAATCTGTATGTTCTTTCTTTGGGTCCTTTTTTAACCTTTTATGTATTTTCCTACATCTTGGCAAGGATATTTATTATGTTCTAGTTTTTCTAACGTTTTAATGTTTTGTAGAAAAATGCTGTGTTGTAGGGCTGATTTCTTTGTAGATTGAGAAAAAAAATTAGGCTGATATTATTTGTTCTTTAGAGATGGGTTAATTCCCGTGTATTCTCTTTCTTTTTAGGCCAATTTGCGTCGGAAAGCTACTCACTCAGTACAAACTGATCTCAGTCACATGAGAAGAGAAAATTGTTCACAGGTGTACCCACCCAAGGACGCTAGCACGCAGTCTAAGAGAGAAGGCGGCAGCCGGGTGCCCAGGCCCCAGATTTACATAGCTGGTCTCTGTGGGGGACAGGGTAAAGTCACCTCTGGGGTCAAGGTGAACTTAACTAGAGCTGTTGATGAGACCTAGTTAGAGACTGAATTTTTGAAGTAGATCTCACCAAGTTATGAGTAGTGGCAAATATTGACAAGTATCTTTGCATCCCTGACAATTAGTTAATTTTGTGGGGCTGTCACATTCATGGGTTGTGTGAATGTTTTCTGGATTCTCATGTATATTTACTGTCAACCTGCTACAAAAAACTAAAAGTTGTTCTCTAGAAAACATTTTGTATTCTATTAAAATTGAAAAGTAAAACTCTGTCCACTCAGCTTTTATTTGTCAGAAAAAGTTTGGCAGCATTAAAGGCTGAAATTATCATGCTCTTTAGATATTAATATATTTATAAGATTATGACTGAAATAGAAGCTTATTTATTTCTAAAATCATATTTAATGTTAAATATTAATATTTTAAAGTCTAGTCAATCTTTTCAGCCTCATTAGCTATTAAATGTTAACATAGATTAAACTGATATATAATAAGACCTCATTAATTTGGAATAATTAGAGCAGAGGTCCACATGAATTTTAAAAATCTGGAAATTTGACGTCAAACCTGGATTTCTGGCCCCTTGAAAAAGAATCAGAGTATCTGGCAGTCCTTGGCTAGCATTCCCGTGAGTAGTAGCTGCGCTCTTCCATAAGACAGGCACTTCCAGCCCCCGTTGCTGCTGCCTTTATCTGCCTCATCCCCATTGGCGGTTGTATTCAGGGCCCATGTGAATTACTGATAGCTGAATTGTAGGGCTGTAGTTTTATTATTGTCTCAACATACTTCTAACACCAGCTCCGAGAAAATAAAGACTCCCAGGAGGAGGGACTGTGAAATATGCTTTAATGACGGGGGATCATTTATATTTAGTGCATTTTTTCCTGCCTTGGTGACTTTTATTAAGGTGTTTATATAATTTTTTTTCTATGTAGGTTAAATGTTATTTATAATATGAATATGTTTCAAAATCCATTTTCTACATATATCATACAGGTAAACTTCAAACAGACCTACTTCTCAGTGCTTATGATTTTCATACCTGTAGTTTAAAAATGATGTTAAAGATAGGCTGGCTGGCTGTTGAGGCAAGGCCTGGGGTGAGGGGTGGGGGCAGGGATCTATCCTTGAAGGAGGTGGGATGGTGAGAGCCAACACTCAACTTTACAACATCAGCTTTTTTATTTTATCTGTTCTGTCAACCTCATTCAATTCTGCAGGATTTTTAAACACAGAAAAGAAGGGCTGGGAAGTCATAATGCGGGATTATCAAGCTAAGGCTGAAAATAAAATTTCCAAATAATAAAAATACCAAACCCAGTTTGAAAAGCTACATTTGATATCGGAAAGTTGCCTGCTAAGTACAACGGACCAGAATAAAGGGAGCTAGACCAGATGGTGCTTTCGTAGGATCTTACCATCTACCCGAGCCCCAGGGCTCTCTAAAGATTCCCAACCACATGCTGGACCCTGAGTCAGACAGTGACCCATGTTTCAACAGGTTGCAGGCCAAATTTATCTTCTCGGACAGACTTGTTTCTCCTTCTGAATTTACTTCTGTGGTCAAAAGCACCACCATCTACTCAGTAGTGGACATTAAAAACCTCTTGACTGCCTTTCTCTCACAGCCCCTACATTTAATAAGTCATCAAGCGCTGTTGATTTGGTTTGAATTGTCTGTGTCCTTCTGTTTTCACCACCACTGCTATTGTTAGAACTTAGTTCTATTACCTGGTTCATTGGCATAATGTTTCTAACACATAAATCTGATCACTGTCACCCTGTCCCCTTTCCCCAGCTTTTACTTCCCTCACCTAAACACCTACCAAGACTCATTTCTGTTACCTAGGGGATAATGGAAAAACTCCTTTACATATTATGTAAGACTTTCCAGAATATATCCATTTGTCTTCCAGTTTCATTTCCTGCCCCTCTCTTGCTCTCTCCGTATACTGTACATATTAGGCAGGTTGAGCCAGACCTTCAGATATGTCATCAGCTTTAATGCCACCACCGTCTGCTCTTGCTTTTCATTGTCACCTGGAGCGGATTCCACAGACACCCTCATGAGATTATATTTGTCCTCAAACAGCCTGATCAGATTTTACCTTTTCCGTGAAGGTTTTCTTCATCACTTTTGGAAGAATTAATTGCTTCTTCCTTTGAATTTTCACTAGATTTTATTTATACCCTTAGTGTAGTACTTAAAGTCAATAGGTATACATGTGGTCGTCCGTTTTCTCCCTGTTAGATTGTGAATTTCTTGAGATTCGGACTGTGTTCTAGCTATTTTTATACCCCTGGCATTTGTATAGTATGTTGTTGGATGAATGAAGGAAGGAAAGGGAAATAAATGAAAGAACAAACTGGAGGCAGGATACTAGTCAAGTGATCATTTTAATAGTCAAGGTGGGAATTGATAAGGAGCTCAGCAGCAGAGTAATCATTGGAAAAGAAGAGAGGGACAGAGGAAAAAGGCGATTATTTTTTGAGAAGTGGTGGGGAAAAAGTTGGATAAGTTGTGTTGGTATAGCTTTTGGAGAACGTTGAAAGCCAGGCAGAGGACTATGTTGCCTGTCTGGAGTCAGACATTAGGAGACCATTGCAGATTCTTGAACAGAAGATTGCGGGAGAGAGATGCTGTGTTTGGGGAGATGGCTAGGAAGCTGTGTTGCAAGAATTAGGGCATGTGGTAATGGATGACATGAAGGGCAAATGTGAAATTTAATGAACAGGATAGAACATCTCAGGAAAAGGAAGGAAAAATCACAGTATGACGTCAGGGTGTCTACCCTAGGAGACCGAGGATAATTGGGAAGAGGAACAGGTTGATCAAAAAAGAGAACACATTCAGTACTAGCAAAATTGTGTTTAAGGGATGACAAATAAAGCAGAGGTGACTGGAATTTGAACTGGACGAAGATAATTTGGGAGGTCATCCCCAAGGGGATGGGGATGGAATGAGGAGGAAGAGACAAAATGAAACCGAGGAGCAGTCAGAGGAGTAGAAAAAGACATAAAGGAATCTCTGTGGCCAAGGAAGTAAGGTCAAGGTCTACTCCTTACTAGCTGTGTTCCTTAATATTTCTCTGCTGCAGTTTCTTCATCGTGAAAATTGGGATACTAATAGTTCCTGACTCATTGGGTTGTCAAGAGGATTAAATGAGTTAACCCATGCAAAGCATTTACATGGTACGTGCTTTGTTAATGTTAGCCAAGAGAGAAGGGAGTCTCCAGTGTCTCATTCTACTGCACTCCCATCCTCATTTTGCCCACTTTCTATTTTCAAGCTCTCAGTCAGTGCCTCGAATAATGCTTGGCACATTATGGCTTTCAGTCAATGTCTGATGAATAAACAGAAGAGGATGAGAAATGAGAAAAGGTCAATGGAGTAGGCAGTTGCTGAGCTCCGTTTTAATAGAGTTGGCTTGAGTAGAAGTAAGATTGCAGCAAGCAGAAAATGGTAGGAATAAGTACAGACTAAAATCAGTACTGCTTGCAGGAAAAGGAAAATGAGATTATGGTAGCCAAAAAAGGAGGCAGAGGCAAGGGAGAGTTAAGCTCCAATAAGAAATGTTTAGATGTTGTTGATTGCTACTCATGTTTTGCTCTTTAAGTCTAGACACTGAATTTTACATTGTCTCCTTGTATTTTTTAACTTTCTCAATTACAAACTGCAACAATTCATTATATAGCTACATCCTTAAATTTAACTGTAACTTCCTTAAGCCTTTTGGTATTGCTTACCGCACACCCTCCCTTTTTACTTTAGTACCAATGGATAGAGTAATGGGCTTCCTTTTATATAATTCATTGAGACTAGGGTAGCTCTCATGCCTGAGTGGAGATAGAAGTGAGCAGGATTTCAAGGCAAATGCTGCAGCTTGGTAATGACAATCAGGCATATCAGTAGGGTTTCAGATGGTGATAGCAGTAGCTGTTTGAGACACACTCAGGTTAGCTCATTATCAGGCAAATGACCCTGTGGTTCACATGTTGAAGATGACTGCTTCTTGCAATAACCACGGTTGTATAGAAGGCTAGGTATACATTAAAGAAGCACATTAAGTCAATAGGTTTTCCTCCAAGACTTAGGGTAATTCAGAATTAGAAAGTAAAATTTAGCTCGAATGTAAAGGATGTAAATATCTGCTTGGCCATTCGTTGGGCTGAGATAACAAACAGAAATGCCAGCTGGAAAGTTAACAGGAAATACTATTTCCCTGAAGGGTATGCTCAGTAAAGTATAATAACCACCCTTTCTTCTGAATGTCTACTTTGGGACTCAGTGAAACATTTTGTTCTCTGAAAGCATACACTGTTAGGAATCCTGCTGTTGAAATTGTGATTATCAGTAGGAATGAAACTGCCTGCTTTTGCTTGGAGGATTTAAGTCATTCTGACACAAAGAAGCAGCCTCAATTTCCAACCGAGGAGCAAAGCTCTCATTTCAGGGGGTCCTGAATACAGCAGTCCACATCTGGTAACTTTGGATCCTGGGACTATTCTTCAGTCCAGATCTGATGTTGACTTCTTTATAAACAGCCCTGCTTCAAATCTATCAAAACACTGCTTCCTTTAAATTTCACCCAAGTCTATCCTTACCCTAGATTTTATAATTCTTCCTTTTTTTTCCAGAGACATCCCACACAATTTCTGTGGTGTGAGATTTCCCTCACTGGAATGTGTCAATAATCCTGACTTCTCTCTAAATATAGGTTTGTCCCTGGTGGTTTTGGGCTAAACAGGTTAGGACAAGAGGCATCAAAGTCTAGTCCAGGTTCATGCCAATGGAGTAGGAAGCCTTTTGGGTATTTAAAATTTATTAAGAAAAGTAGGGTTCAGGGGCGCCAGGGTGGCTCAGTCGTTAAGCATCTGCCTTCAGCTCAGGGCGTGATCCCAGAGTCCTGGGATCAAGCCCCACATCAGGCTCCTCCACTGGAAGCCTGCTTCTGCCTCTCCCACTCCCCCTGCTTGTGTTCCCTCTCTCACTGGCTATCTCTCTGTCAAATGAATAAATAAAATCTTTAAAAAAAAGTAGGGTTCAG
>NW_024423675.1:1330938-1332811 GCF_017311325.1 Ursus maritimus
GTGTGTGTGTGTGAGAGAGAGAGAGAGAGAGAGAGAGAGATAGATACTATTCTCTAGCAGAAAGAACTATAGTTCCTTGAAGTATAGTTGATTCCATGACCTAGGACAGGGAAATATCAAGATTGGCTGGAACCTCTTGTTGCCAGAAGTAAAGAATGCTTCACAAATCTTGTGCAGATGTAAAGAAAGGAGTAGACTTACAAGGGCCATATTGGGATAACCTGAGTATCAAAAGGAGAATAATTATACTTAATTGAATTAAGTTGAGACCATAATGATACTCCAAAATGGGAAGAGATAAACTGTACAAAGCAGTAATTGTAAAACAAAAGAAGGAATGTATGATAGAATGTTTTCCATTATTAAAATTAATTTCAAGTCCACATGTGAGTTTTTGGTTTAAGTGTATATATAGGATCATATGCGGTAGGGAACTGTACCAATTACGGGAAGAGGTGAGAAGCACCAGTGAGCACACATACAACCTGGTAGAGGGAAGTTCCAACAGTGTTCCAAAATGAGATTAATCAAATGTCCGACTCTGCAAAGCTGCTTCTAATAGTAATGTGATGCTAACCAGGCATGCATTTTCCCGATAATGTTAACAGACTAGGTTTATCTCTGTGTATGTATATCTAAGACAAGACAATGGTGTATAACAACCGCTCAAACCTCTAAAAAGTCATTTGAGGGAAAGATGGTGCTACAGGAGGTGCAGGCTTCCGGGTATCTCAGATTCTTGTATCCCTGTTCCTGTAAGGGCTGAGGTACCTTTATAGTATTTTTAACCAATCCACGTTATCTAGAAAGCCTTTCATCTTGCCAATGAAGTATTTCTAACATCAATTACGCTAATTAATATCCTCTAGTAAAAGTGAAGATTATAGCGGTTGAAGTGAATGCCTGTTGACACGCCTAATATTTTTGAAGCCCCTTTGTTGTGAGAAGATCATGTAGTTAGAATGTTCGGCCAAGTAAATACAATCAATGACAATGCTGACAATAAGGACACAGTCACAAGACTTCTGAAAAATACATAAGTCATATTAAGTTTAAGTAAGAGGTAACAATGCAAGGTCATGAGCAAGGTGGAAGTTACAAATGTTGCCGAAAGTAGTTTCAGTTACTTTACCGGTTCTGGGGGTTTCTACAACAGCTTTGACAGGCATAAATCACCAAGTCCTATTTGCTACCAAATCACCTCGATGAGGACTACAATTCCCAGAAGGCAACGCTCTCCTCCCTTGACTCGGCTTCCTTAGCCGGCCGGGAGGTGTAGTTTACAGAATGACGCTTTCGACCCGAGTTCTACGCACTTGTTAGCAAGGACTCGGCCGTAAAGGCCTCTCCTCCATCCGGGTCTTCCCGTTGTCGGGGGTAGGTCGGATTGCTGAGCCTAATCTTGGTGCCAGGCTGGGCAGGAAGTCGGCGGACGGTCGGCCGGCGAGGCGCTCTAGGCCCAGGGATTTTTCGTCTCTATGACCACAAGGAGGCGGTGTCGGGTGTCCCGAGGACGGCGCGCGGAGGGGGCGTGCGTCAGTTCCGCGCGGGGCTGTCGGGGAACCATGGCTGCCCCAAGAGGTGAGGCCGGGGGCTGCCGGGACTGGGAAGCCCGCGGGGGGCGGAGGCGCACAAGCGTCAGCACCTGTCCGCGCCCGCGGGGCTCCGGGGCCAGGCCGAGGCGTCGGGCATCAGGAGTTTGTTTGGAGCCGCTCTGTGGCGTGAGCCGGCTCCGCCGCCTCGGAAGGCGGCGCGGGGCAGCCAGCGTCCTACTGCGGCTGTCTTCCCCCAGGCGGGCTCCGCGCCGGGCTGTTTGGCCGCCCCAGACCGCGCCTGCCCCGACGATTTTGTAGTGGGCGGGGGGGGGGGGAAC
>NW_024423675.1:1332821-1501118 GCF_017311325.1 Ursus maritimus
GGGGGGGGGGGAACCAAATTCAGACAGGCCCGGGCTGGGGCGGACCCGGAGAGGGGCCGCAGCGCAGGTCCCGGGCTGGACCCGCATCACCCCGCGGGAGGCAGGACTGTGCTCCGTTCCGGCCGGGGTCGTCGCGGCTGGGGTCTCTTCTGCGCCTTCTGTCCTACGGATGCTCAGAGGCTTAAGGGCATGCTCAGGGCGCGGAGCCCAAGCAGCGGCTGGTTCCAGAAAACATCACTGGGGCATTAAAACAGCGCTGAAACCGTAACGAAATGGAGAAAGCAGTCGTTAACAGAGTTCCTTCCCTGGAGAATGTTGTTTGTGTTAGAAGGAACACTTTGATATTTTGGGTGGAGGGTGAGATTCACCGCTTTCCCCCCCAGGGATGGCACATTAGAGTAATGATATTTGACGACTAATTGCCATTTCATGGGCGTGATTCTGATTAACCCCGAAGCACTTTGTTTTGCTGAGTGGGGTATGTAAGGAACAGAGCTGAATTTCTGTACCTCAGAACTGTAGCTAGGACAGGTTGGGCGACACCCGGATTCCTTCTCCACCCTTCTCCTACAGAGCATTTGGCTTCAGCTCTGAATAAATGTTAAACAGATACTTAAAGGGTACCTTTCTGCATGGGTGCCAAGTTACTTTCCTGGTTGGGGGACCCACGTTTATCATAAAGCCCTGCCCAGGGTCGTTGTCTGTGGTTGCGTATCATGCTCTTAAGCATTCTCCCATTTCTAGTAAGACCAATCTTAAGAGTCTTTTTGTAGCAACGCAGGAAATAAGTGGAAAAAATAGAATTGTTTTGATAACTAACACAGGATGGGGACAGCAAGATTAATGGTGAGCAAAACTTCAAAATGATAGAACTCAAATAATCTGAAATAGTTGGCAGTAATTTACAGATTTAGGCTTATTGTCAATAAATATTTGTTGTGCCTTATATGCCTACTATAAATGTATAATACTAACATTATGTTATAAAGATATATTAAATATGTAATTAAATCCCAAACTAGTGTCAGTATGCTACAGAATCTTGCAGTTGAGGCATTCTTCAGGAACAAAATCTTTGTTTAACTGGTTGATTTTTAAAAGTCAGCTGTGTTTTGTGTATGTATGTTTGTGGTCATGTACTTGGAAAGTATTGTTTTGCAATAAATTTTCAAATGTCATGGGTTTTAAAAAGTATTTTGTGCTTGAAATTGGGAAGCATTTTGAGGTATAACATTAACTTCTATAAACATAATGCTGTCTACTAAACGATATCTTTGTTGCACATATTTTCCAGAAAATGTCAGTTTATTATTCAAGTTATACTGCTTGGCAGTGATGACCCTGGTGGCTGCAGCTTATACCATAGCTTTAAGATATACAAGGACATCAGACAGAGAACTCTACTTTTCAACCACAGCCGTGTGTATCACAGAAGTTATAAAGTTATTACTAAGTGTGGGAATTTTAGCTAAGTGAGTATAAATACTTTTTAGTGTGTTAAATTGTTAATTTTCCACTTAGTTAAGGTATTTTCTTTATTAGAAGATTCAAGCTACACCTTCATATGTTCGATTGCTCTAGAGCTGTGTTTCTCAACTTGGGGTGGTTTTGCTCCACAGGAGATCTTTTTTGGTTGTGTCCACTTGGGTGGTGCTACTGGCATCTGCTGGGGGGAGGCTAAGGATGCTGCAGAACTTCCTACAATGCACAGAACAGCGCTCCGCAGCAGAGACTCATCCAGCCCCACGTATCAGTAGTGCTGAGGTCGAAGAACCCTGCTCTAAACCAGGGGTTGGCAAATTACGACCTGTGGGCCAAACCCTGTTTGCTGCCTCTTTTTGTTGCCGCAGAGACTGTGTGGCTCACGAAGCCTAAACTATTTACTATTTGACCCTCACGGAAAAGAATGACTGACTTCTGTTTTAGAGGCATATGATGATAATAGTAGTTAATGTTTCTTGAGTGTTTTGTGTGTTAAGTGCTAGGCACTGTGCTAAGTGCTTTTCATAGAAATTATCTAATTTGTATACATTTTCTTAGGTAAGTACTATACCCCTGTTTTACCTGTATAGCATTGGCGGTTCCTCAGTATTACACTTCTATTAATATGTGGCAGCACTGGGCTTTGAATTGGTAACACCGTATGAGAACCATTTTAGCTAAGTATACAGTATAAGAGGTTTAGGAATAGGGGCTTTGGAGTGACACAGACTTAATTTTAAGCCTAGATGCACTGTGATTATGACTTTGCGCACATCTCTTAACCTCTCTAAGCTTTAGTTTCTTTATTTTTTAATTGTAGAAAATAATTTAGGGTTGTGAGAATTAAGTAAAATCTGGTGGGAAATTGCACTGGGGAAAGATTTGTGAGATGTGAACCATTTTGGGTCACATGGCAGGTGAGAATTCATACAAGTTTCAAGATGTGAGTTAGTGAGAGTGGGCCACCAGTGAGGAATAGCATGTGTGTAAGCTTTTATGTAGAAACAAATTTCATATAAACACTTACGAATTTCATTTAACAAATATTTATCGATTTCTGTGTTACAGTTCTATCAAAGGTGTTGAATATACAAGTATGAATGAGATAGATATGGTTTGTCCTTGGAGCCTAGGCTTAGAGGAGGAGTGAGAAAATAAACCAGTAAATACACACATGATAACAAATAATCATGTGAAGAAAATACTCTAAAAATGGTTTGCAGAGGGAGAAAAGAACAGAAAGATAACTTGAGGCCACATGGTGGCAAGCTTTAATATATTTGAGTTTCAGGATGCCTGGGTGGCTCAGTCAGTTAGGTGTCTGCCTTGTGCTCAGGTCAGGATCTCTCAGCGGGGAGTCGGCTTCTCCCTCTTGGACTGCCCCTCCCCCACTGGTGTGTGTGTGTGTGTGTGTGTGTGTGTGTGTGTGTGTGTGTCCGCGCGTGCACGCGCATGCTCTCAAAATCTTAAAATTTATCTTTTGGGCTGAGATACTGTGGCAGCTTAAGTTGTTAGGTTGCAAGTAGGGTAAAATCTCAGACCTTTCACAGTTTCTTACTTAACAAGATATTTTTTTATGGAGATTTGGCTTTGCTTAGGAGATTCTTCATTCTGATAATGTCTGATAAATAAGAGGTCTTATTGTACCTTTATTTATTTTTTAATAATAATTTTTATTATGTTAGTCACCATACAGTACATCCTTAGTTTTTGATGTAGTGATCCATGATTCATTGTTTGCGTTTAACACCCAGTGCACCATGCAATATGCGCCCTCCTTAATACACATCACCGGCCTATCCCAGTCCCCCACCCCTCTCCCCTCTGAAGCCCTCAGTTTGTTTCCCAGAGTCCACAGTCTCTCATGGTTCATTCCCCCTTCGGTTTACCCTCCATTCATTCTTCCCTTCCTTCTACTGATCTTCCTGCTATTTCTTATGTTCGATAAAAAAGGCAATGTTACTAAGGCAAAAATCTCTCTCTGTCTAAAATTCAACAACTTCTATATAAAACCTAAGAGTTTAATAAAATCTTAAGGCTTGGCTTCTTTTAAGACAAATATAGGGATATTGGAAGAAGAGGGATAAGGGAACCCATCTCTTCTTTTTATTCCCCAAATTCCAAGGGGAGACAAAATTGTGACTCAAGAATGAAATAGGACTGTAAGGCATGGCATCAGCCATTTTAAACTGTAAGGTCAAATCATGATTCGGTTGTTTTGTAACTGCTAGGAATTTTTAAAAACCAACGTTCAGAAAAAAGCAGTGAGGCCTTTGGTGTAACTCAGCCATTGTGCTGTGTTCTGCCAGCGCACCTGTACAGACTTTGTTTTACTCTGATGCTTTTCCAGCCTTGCAAAGCTTGGTGTGTAGTATTTCTTATCCTTCAGTTATTCAGTGCTATGGGTATGGGCAGTTGTAGTTTATTTTGTGGAAACTTTTTTGATAATTACATAAAAATAAAAGCACAAAATTTTCTAAGAATTCACCAGACAAGTCATAATGGTGCTGAAATAACAAGTGTGGAAAACCAGATACTGTACTTGATCAACGTCATCATCATCACTAATTAGTTGCTGTGTCTGTCGCCAGCACAATATAAAGGCTTACAGGAGAGGCTCTTCTGTGAACCTGCACCTGCAGGGTGCACAGGACCAGCGAGAACCAAGGAAAGTAAAGAATAATGACATACACAGTTTTGGTAGTTGGCATTTGACATGTGGCTAACAATATTTGGCGGTCAAGAAGAATCATTTAAAGCACACAGTTTCTAAGTGGAAAAAGCACTGGCAAAAAATTTACAAAACATGAAACTAAATGCATTTGAAATTATTGGATTTTAAAGTGAATATAATTTTTATGGAGAACATGTTGGTAAATCTTCAAGTGCTTATTCAAAACACATTGGTAGAAACTAAATACCTGCTATTCATAACAAGAAAACATTTTATTTCTTCAAAGAATTTACTCAGAATAGTAAGAATGCTCATTTCTTAGAATGGTAAAAAAGTGAAAGATAAAGGAGAATTATTTCGACCTAGGAAGTCACAGACTGATACTTACAAAATGAGATGAAAGGACAATGCAGTTGCTTCTTTAGCAACATGTGATGAGACCCTTGATGATGAAACTAAAGCACAGCTATGTGGGAAAGATACCCAGTGAAAATGCTGAAAGTTGGTTCTAGATCTTGAAGGGACAGCTAGCTTATATTAATAAGCTGTTAGGAAACTGTAATATGGAAAAGATGAATAAAATACATGGCCAGACTCTGGGCTACTAAGAATGAATTGAACAGTTAAGACTTGCAGCAAATGAAAGACCCAATAACTTTATATTTGTCTTTTTGATTTAATCCTGTGAGGTTTGCAAAGTAGTAAAAGATTTTCTAGATACTCTCCATGCTGTCATTTCTTTGTACACCTATTAAAACTGGTAACTTAAAAAAAAAAGTGGGTCAAAGGCAAATGGGATGTTACGTGGTTTGTCAGAAACACAAGTTGGATATTACTGATTTGTTCTACTGTGATGGAAAAACTTAAAATATTAGAAAATATTTGTGGTAAGAGATTAGATTTTTGTTTTCAAAGTAGAAGCAATACTTCATCATTTCAGAGAGGATAACAATTTCAGGACATTGTGGGAGAATTTGAAAGAATTATACAAGAAGTAACTAAAAGTTTATACCTTAAAAATCTTCTCTTAAGAGAAGAAAAAGTAAAAAATTAGATCCTGATGATAAAATAAAATTTCTCCCATATTGTGATCTAAAGTTAATATAAAAATTAGTGTGTTACCATATTCTGATTTGAAAATTTTGGAGGAAAGCAAAAGGAAAAAACATGGAACTACTATTTAAATGGAAAAAAAAATTATTAAAGGAAGTACAAGCTTCTTCCCTTCTTCCTACTCTTGACCCTGTGATAAAGTGCAATAATTTTATAGAGTTGACATAAATACTATTTCAGAACTTCAGTTTTATCTGAACTATGCAGAGCCTAACCTCATAGACCAGTTTGGCTGTTTATTTAGTATGGTCTCTACAGTAATGCTCTTTGCTCAGTAATATGTTCAGTCTTGGCTAATTGTTAAAGAAGTACGTATCATTTTATAGTGTGTAGAGATGGGGGCAGAGACTCAGGAAATTTCTTGAAATTCTTAGTGTCTTGCTCATGATTAAGGTTTACTTACAGAGAAACAGATCACTGCCACATCCACATAATCTGTGTTTCCCTTCCTCCAAACATTTTAAACATAGTCATGCCATGTCTGTTTCAATATATTGTTAAAAGATGTGATGGGACAGTCAAGTTCATTCATTTATTCATTTGCTTATCAAGCCCCAGTTATGTGCTTAACACTGTTTCAGATGTAAGAAGTGTAGTTGCAAACTACACTGGCATAGTTCTGTCCCCACGGAGCTTATAGTCTAGTGGAGAACCAGATATTAAGCAAATAAGTAATAAATTTGTGTTGTTAAGAGTAAGTAGAGGATGCTGTAAATAAGTATAATAGAGGGTCTCCATTTGGGTTGGAAGGCTTTCTCTCTGAGAAAGTTATATTTAAACCTAGACCTGAAGATTGAGTAGAAGTTGTGTAGGAAAAGAGCATAGAGAAGGCAGAGAGAACTATGTTTGAAGAACCCAAGGCAGAAAAATCCTTGACTCTTAAGTAACAACAGTAGTGTTGTGAGAAGGGAGTGGGGCTAAGCTGAAGCAGGAGAGGTCTGCAAGGTATCAGAGAGTAAGTTTATGGGCCTGTGAAGAATTTTGCATTGAAGTGGACTTGGAAATAACTGAATGGTTTAATTCAGGGACTAACCATGGCAATCCATTTTGCTTTAAGAATCACATTGATCTTTGAGGAGATGGATTAGAAGGGTGCCAAGAGTTGGAAGTAAGGAAGCTTATTAGAGGCTAGACATAACGGCCTACTCTGAGAACACAGGATAAGGAGAAGCTAATGGATCTGAGTTATGTTCTGGAAGGAGAATCTATAGGACTTGGTGATGGGTTTGGGTACACAGTCGATTCGTACTTTTCCACAGTAGTTTTGTTCTGTGAAGTCACCATGGATACTGAATTAGTGAATATTGATCTAGTGCTCCTAGGGGAAAAACAGTGTTCGGTTCCTGTGAGCCTCTGTCACAACATTTTCATCAACTGATCAATAACCTTGTTTTATGTGTGTTTCTGTTTAAAGACACCTTATTTAATATATGTTGATTCATTAGCATTGAACTCACAGCCAGTAGCACTATAATTCATACCTAAAGAAATCTTATGTAACATGTATTTTCTCCTTAAGGCACATTACAGCTGTCTTGGATTTGGACAGTATGCTTGGGGGCCATTTTAAAGAGCAAAATAACCACCAGAAAGCCCCCAAATGTGGAAAACATGGCACTAAATAGACTACATTAGCTTACGGTATGAGAGCTGAAACAAGGCGGGAGATCATTGTCTTTTTTGACCTCAACTGGGAATGTGTGTATTAGGCAACTCAAATTTTTGGCCTCTCTGTACATGTTTGCCTATGACTGTAAAAGTGCTGAGAGTATTGATTTTGGGGTTACAAATGCACTTTAGCAAATAGGCAGATTCGCACATACAAAACCCAGGATAATAAGGGTCAGCTACAGTAGGTGAGGGAACGGGGTGTTAAGAATCATATTCCTATTTCTTAATATAAAAAACTGGGTAAATAGAGTTATTTTTTTCTGAGACAGGAAGAAAAGCAGATTTTAGGGAAGGGGATATCAATAATTTAATTTTGGGTAGGTACAATATAAAGTTTTTTGTGCCTCTGAGACATCCAGTGGGCTATGGAGAGTAGGCAGTTGCATCGATGAGTCTGGAACACAGAGAGGTCTGGGCTGGAGAAATAAATATGGATGTCCTTATCACATAAAGTATTTAATGTCATGGGATTAGAAGGGCTTGTCAGAAGAGAGTAATCTCATAAAAGTATTCTCAGTTTTAGTGCCCTTTAACTCCATATACCTTAAAGATTCCTAGTTCTTGGACAATTTAACCAGAAACCACAGAACCTGCATAAAGAGGAACACACAGTCATAGGTGCAGTACATTTAGACAAACGGAAGTCAGCTTATTTAAAATATAACAAGAGTCAGTCTGGTCTGAGGCAGTGTCCTACAATTTTGTAAGAATTAAATTAAGCGGACTGAGGTACGCATAACTTCAACCAAGTGCCCAGGTAGGTAAATTAGAATATTTAGGTCCTAAGAATTTATGCAGAGGCAGTTGTAGGTCCAGGGATGGTTCCTGGTGAGTCTGGAGATCTAAAGTCTAGTCACTCATCTCTTGTGTCAGAACTTTGAGACTGGAAAGGGACTAATTAATATAATCTCTGTCTCATAAATCTGACCTGACCAAATGGATCAGCAAGGTTCCAGACTCATGTTTTGAGTGAACAGCAGTCTCTCGGGATTTGAGGTGGTAGGTAGTTTCTGTACCTAGGGAATCCTGTTTGGATAGAATTCATGGCAATCCAGGTCATGTGGCAGAGACTCCATTCTCTTTGGTTCCCTCTCCTTTTCCCTTTCCTGGGGTAGGACTAGTGGGGTTGCGTCCCCTGAAGCATGGGTATTATTAGTATGGGAAAAACCTTTGTAGTCTGAAGGTTATGGCTGGCTTGCTGAAACACTGGAAGACAAGAGCTTAATTTTAATCTCAAATCTTTTCTTTGCCCTGTTTATATATGGTAAAAAAAATAAATTGTAAGTGAAATTCACTTGAAAATTTTCTGTGTGATGTGTTTAGGATATTTAACTTTTTAAAGGAAACACAGACTTGGTTTGGTGAGGAGTGCACTATGTATTGGGGCAACAACCACCATGGATTTCATTTACATTTCTTCAGAAAAAAGTTAAAACACATCTTTCAGATTGTGGTAAGAGAACAGAAGGTAGAGAAATGCATACCTTGGTGTGGTCTCCTAAGAAAACTGGGCATTAAATGTGGAAAATCCTTACTGCTGTAATATATGATGTTGTAAGTTAAAACCACCTTAGAAAAACCAGAGTAATGCTGCTTTTTGGTGCTATTGTGAAAAATGAATTTTTGAAAACCTAATGAGCAGATATCTAACTATCTTTAGAAAGCAAGAAACTACATTCTAGAATACAATCTGTTAATCACTGTCAAAATGTGTTATGTAAAAGGCCAAACATCTTTTAAGATTGCAGCAACTAAATCTGCTGCATCAGACATTCAGGACTGGTGCTATTGAGAGTGGCAGGCTGCCAGAATGATGGCGTTAAGGAGACATTCTTTCCTGTTTCCCGCAGACTGTGAGGGAAACATGCAGGTAAATTCAGCCAATTTTCATTTCATTCTTGTCCTCTATTTTAGTTGTAGCTATAATTTCATCTTCTGTGATGAGAAATCTTAGGCTGAGGGAAGATTATTTGCCAAAGATACCTAGAAAGTGATTGGCAGAGATGTTCCCTGATCTCTAATTTTCAAATTATGAATCTTTCAGAACAGTGACATAATTGAGTAGTTTTTGATTAGCTAGGACAAAAAAAAGAATGTAGTAGCATTGTTAGACATTTCAGTAATTTTCAATTTTATTTTTTGCTTTTTCTCTTTTATTTCTGAATGCCAACATTTTGCCCATGCATATTTTATATTCTTTCTCTGTATATATTTGTGCATTTTTTTTGAGAGGAAGTTCTATATAAGATGCCTCTTTGTCCCTAGATTCTTCAGTGCATAATTCCTGAAAACAATGACATTCTGTTACCTAATCATAAAATACCAAAGTCGAGACATCAGTATTTATACAACACTATTATTTAATTGACAGACCTTAGATAATTTTGCCATTTGCCCTAATGTCCTTTAATAGTAAAATAATTACATTTAGTTGTCATACCTCTTGATTCCTTTGAGACAGTTCTTCCATCTTTCTTTTTTTCATGTCTTAGACATTGTTGAAGAGCATAGTCTGTATGTCCCTCAATTTATGTTTATTTAAAGCTTTTCATGATTCAGTGTAATCGTATTTTTTGTTTTTGTGGTCAGAAATACCACAGAAATGAATGTGTCCTCAGTGCAGTGTATCATCAGGCACACAATATCCATTTGCCCCATCACTGGTAATTTAATTTTGATTTGATTAAGGTAGTGCCTGCTAAGTTTCTCCACATAAAGTTATCAATTTTCTCTTTGTAATTAATGAATAGCTTGTGGAGAGATACTTCATGGCTAACTAAATACTGTTTCTCCTATCACTTTCACTCACGTAAGTTTATTACCCATTGATGTTGCCAAATGGTAACTTCTTAATTCCATCACTCCTTGTACATTTATTAGTTGGCCTTCTACCCTAAGCTTTTCCTATCTTTCTCTGTCTCTTTCTCACACACACAGCATAGATTCATGGATTCGTTGTATGGGCTGGAATCCATTATCATTGTTTAGTTTGATGCTAAAATTATCCCAGATTAGGGCAGTGGGATCTTCAAGCTTCTTCCTGTTTCATTCCTGATTTCCTTTCATTTCCTTTTTTTTTTCCCCATCAATCTTTGAGCAGTTTATTTAGTTAGCATAGGAAGACGTTTAAGGCTTATCTTATACTACCTGCCCCAACCCTGAAATCATAACATTTCTCCAAGAAGCCTTATTTTTTTTTTTTTTTTTGAGAGTGGTATTTAGAAACCATAGTCTAGAACACTAGGTGTGCCCATTCCTTCTGGAGTATCATTGCTTCCTGGCTCTTTCAGCAGAGGCAGGAAATATATGTATGCGTGTACATATATACCGGTCTGTTTCTGTACTTCTGTATGTATATGTCTGTGTGTATAACATGAGATATATATTGTTTGATACCTGTAATTCTAATACCACAGTTTATTTTAAACTTCCCTTTCCATATTTGCTCCTTTTCTAATGTGATAAATCTAGCTTCCATTATCCTTAAGATATTTGCTCAATCTCCAAGTATATAAATAGATTCAGAGTTTCTAACATTACAGCTGTGAAAAACCTAACTAAAGTTCACTATTTTTTATGTAGTTCTTTTGGCCTTTAGTTTTAGAGCATATAGTAAAAAGACTGTTTCTTAGACTACTTGGGTTAGTTTTTTTTTCCCCTTTAGTGTAATTTTGTTATTCACTTAAAAAACTGACAGATTTTGTTTGTATTTAATTTTAGGTTTTCCCATCCTTGTTGATTTTACATATAATTTACAGTAATTTTTGGAATGTGAAATTATACTTATTTTAGTGAGCTAGAACTGCAAGAAAAGGAGTGCAGGGAAGAATTAATGGATGGCTGCTTTGATAAGATTTAAAGTTTACATGGTCTAATTGGTGAGTTTTAATTACGTGTACTTAGCATATGTACATGGTATGCACTGTCTCCACTTTACTTCCCCTCCCACCCTGCTTCAGTGTTTTATCTTAGAGAGTGTTCCACGTCAGTACATAGAAATCTGTCTCATTCTTCTTAAGAGCTGCATGGTGTTCTGGTATATGGGTGTATTATATATACTGGGCTCCGTTGATGGCGTTTGGGTTGTTTACAGTCTAAACAAAGGTGTAATAACTGTCTTTTTACATACCTGTTGTGCATATTTATGATTACATCAGATGACTTTTAAATTGAAGAGGAAATTGCTAAATCCTACTTTTTTTAGAGGAGGGGACAGATTTGCAGTTTGATGTTGCAAAAGTTCTATATGTAATTAAGTTGGTTTTTAAAAATCTTCGAGTTATAAATTACCAGTTTCTAAGTTGTAATCTGATTGAAACATAAAACAGTATAACATTTCAAATATTTTGGTTTTGCAAACTAGTTACTGCAGTTCACAGGAAAATGACTGATTAGCTGTATGCTTTACTAAAAGCTATCATAGCTATTAAAACTGACCGTTTTTATTTAAATCTGTCACTTGTGGGATGAAGAAATGGAAGTGCAAAGCTTTCCCATTGTCTTAGAACAAAGTCAACTTTTTATTGTTTGCTATTCACCAGTCTATAAAGACTAAGTAAACCTAGCAGGATGTGTAAATGTACTATGTTTTGGGTGTGTTTAGTAATAAAACAAATACATTATGTAAGACTGAAGAAAATATTTTACTCCAGAAAAATTATTTTCTAGTTACCTAGAATAATGTAGCCATCAAATACTTATTATATTATAGATTATCCAGTTCTATTCTGTTTCTCCTGCTGGGTTTACATTTTCTTTTTATTGCTAAAACTTGGTTTGTATTTTTTCATAACTTATTACTACACGTAACATTAGATCCAAACATTTACTTAACCTTTCAAACTTCCTTTGTTTCCTTTCAAACTTTCCTACTGTTTGTCAGTCACTCTTCCAGAAGACCAGAAATACTGTTCTTCTAATAAAATCTTAACACTGGGTTTACATTTTTCACTGCCTCTTTGTACCCATGTTGTAATGGGTTTAGGGTCATAGGAAGGAAGTACAAGTCATGTACCTTGATGAGTATTTTTGTCCTCAAATAACCTCGTTATTGGTTACATCTAGTCCTCAAGTCTTTTATGTGAGTTACTCATATTTAACTTTGCAGATGATAAGAAATTTATAAACGAGATTTAACTTTAAGCTCATGAGTAACTTCTGTGTCCCATTTTGCACAGTGCCTTGGTAACTATCCGAGGAACTTATGCCTCCTAGTAGTTCCTGTCAGATCAGGAGCTGGAAGAATTAGGTCTACTTTTTGACCAAACATAGGTCAGAGAGAATTCATTTCAGCCGGTTGATAAGAAATTTTAGGTGGGGGGTGCAGTGGAATCTCTGCAATCAATGTGGAGTTTCAGAATTTCTTCGGGTAACAAAAGGTTGCACAGAGTCTGTAACAGTGATAAAAAAACAAATTGTTTAAATAAGACACTTAATGGGAGACTACATCTAAAAAAAATTTGTTACGTGCTTTTTGATTATACATGCTTATCTAGCAATGTCATTTATAGAACTGAATTTAATACATATGTTTTTTTTTTTTAAGATTTTATTTATTCACTTGTGAGAGAGTGAGAGACCACAAGCAGGGGGAGCTGCAGAGGAAGAGGGAGTAGCAGGCTCCCCGCTGAGCAGGGAGCCTGATGTGGGGCTTGATCCCAGGACCCTGAGATCATGACCTGAGCCAAAGGCAGTCACTTAATTGACTGAGCCACCCAGGCACCCCAGTATATTTGCTTTTAACAGAAGGTGCTTAGTAAAGGATTTGATTTCTAAGAAAACAACAGGGCAGGAAAATGGAAGAAAAAACCACCTTTGGTTTTTATGTGTTCCTTTTTATAGTATATTCAAGGCTGTAGTATATTTAGAATTGATTGTTTTAATAGTAGAACAGTAGAGGACTAGTAGTGTTTTCTGGAAGATATATTGTTATTTCTTTTAAACTTTAGCAAGTGAAGCTAAATACAGGCTTTAAGAGCTATAGTCTTAATACATGTGTTAAATTAAGCAGGATTTAATCTGATTAATACTGACATCATTTACTTCCTTTAAAACTTTGTGTGCTAAGATTCCCACATATTCTTTCTTATGCTTCCTAAATCTTTTTATTCTACTTTCTGATGTTTTTCTATTCTTCAGCTTTTGTTTTCTTTTATAAGTTATTTTCGCATTTTCTGTTTTTTGTAACTTAATTCAAAGTATCTTATTATAATTATATAATATTGCTGTAGTTTTAAGGGACTACAGTGAAACTTGAACTCTCCAGTAGTTAACATTCTGATATAGCTTGGCTTCTCTAATATCTGCATTAGAGAAGGAACCAGAAAAAAAATACTAAAGCCTTCCTGGCAGTGAACAGTAGCTCCTGAGCATCCAACACAAAGAACGTAGCCCGGAGAGCCAAAGACCTGAAGGTCAGTCCTGATACACTGTATTTACTGGTTACTCAGATTGGCCAGTGATGCCTCATAGGCTCTTCTTTTTATGTGAAAGCTGAAAGTGCAATAGAAGAGATAAGGAGAAAAGTGTCAGGGAGAAAAGGGACCACAGCAATTTTGTTATTGGTGCAGGCATGGTGGTTATTAGGAATAGTAATGAGGGGCGCCTGGGTGGCTCAGTCGTTAAACATCTGCCTTCAGCTCCGGTCATAATCCCAGTGTCCTGGGATTGAGCCCCACATAGGGCTCCCTGCCTTGCTGGGAGCCTGCTTCTGCCTCTCCCACTCCCCCTGCTTGTGTTCCCTCTCTGGCTGTCTCTCTGTCAAATAAGTAAGTAAATAAAATCTTAAAAAAAAAAAAAAGGAATAGTAATGAGGTACTTACCTAGTCCATATTCCAACAGGGCAAAGCGAGTCTGTGATAAAAAGACCACCTCTTTTCTGGATAGGCAGTAATTCATTTGATACCATTAAAAGCTTAAGGTATCTCTAAGGGGTGGAGGTAAAATGGCATTGCCCAGAGCAAGGGATTAGGGAAGGGATAATAGCCACTCTGCTACAGCTTGGGGAATCCAGTGTAGGAGATCAGTGGACAAGGCAGTGCTATGTAGGAAATGGGTACAAACAGGTACCTCTTAGTAGTTCTTTAGGGAACCACTCTGCAGATACAGCAATATATGTATTTTAGAAGGCATTAAAAGTAACAGTACAGTGAAAGCAGTGTCCTGTATCTTATAGTCCGTAAGACTTAACATCTCTGCTATCTTGTGCTTCCTAGTAAGAAATAGGACATTAAAGAAAATGTTCAGGTATGTTTTCTAATATATCATCCTGTTACGATAGCTCTTTTGAGTTGTACTCCTGTGGGTCTTCCTTCTTATTTTAATTATGTTTCTCTTTAATTTTGTTCTTCAATTCTGTAATTGAGGGAAAACATTCTCTGAAAAAATGTGGTTTGAGGTGTTGAGGAAGTACATAGGCCATATTAGATTTGCATTAAAAATTTTAAAAAGACTGTGAAATGTTTAAAGGGCCAATTTTCAGATACCTGGAAAACTCCACTACCTAGAATTTCTCAGTAGTATTCTTTTTGGTATGCTTTCCTTCTTCTGGGTGGAGTTTGTAGACTCCTACCAGGTTGTGTGCATTCCTTTTCAGCATACACATTTACCACTGTGGTTAGAGCATGTTGAATTTGGCAACAGAGGAAGACCTGTAACTAAGAAGGATGTCTTTTGTTTCCATGACCTAGGCCAAATTTCCTGTCATATTTAAGTATTTTCTTGGGGGCTGAAGAGTTCTACAATGGGTAGGCACAGGTAATAAGTTTGACATTGTGGACTTTCTGCTCCCCTTCAGAACATGAGTAATTATTTTTGCAGTATTTAAATATGACAGAATTCAGTTAATGACTTTTGATTTTGTTAACCAAACATAGCAGAGGCTCACTGTGACTCATTAACTTTGAGTTGAAACAGATCTATTTCCCTANAGAAATATTATGGTCCTCTCTCTTAAGGATATTGTGAATTGCAGTTAGGACCCTTTTGATAAGGACCCTTTTTCTGCTGCTGATGCTTGTTATAAAACATTTTTTTTAATTTTCAGGAAATTTTCAGGACAGGAAATAAGCCAGATTAGCTAGTTCCTCCTGAGAAAAAATAAGAGTAGTTAAGAGCATGTATAATCAGTAAGCATCAAGTAGCAAACTTTATGTACAGTACAAGTAGAGTTTACTTTTGTTGGTATTAGTAAATTATTCCCTGCAAATTTATAGATATGTACTTCAGTTTTATGAGGATATGCTTTGATTTATTGTCTATTTCATAAGCACTGAACTAATTTACAAATATTGGCCTGAATTGCTGAGTCCCTATCTCAAATAACTTCCATAACTACCAAACCTTTTTCCTTGTAATTTAAATCTGTAATTAAAAAAAAAGTCTTTAAAGATAGCTTTGCAACCTAATTAAAATAATAAGGGTGAACTTGATGTAATGGCCCTTAAAGTGGGAGGGAATAAATTTTTATGGGTAGTACCAGCAATTCTGGCTTCCTGTTATGTCATTATTTAATATGCTTAAAAACTTCTGGAGCTTTGACCAGAGGTTGATGATGGTAAACCTAATTGTCATATTTTCCCAAATCGAACTTTCATACAGTTGTTGGTATGTTTCTTTTAATCTAAAATTAGCTGAAAATTATAAAAACAAAATAAATTTGCTAAATTACATCAGTGGACCTAACATAATACAGCATTCTGTGTGTGAAGGAATCTTATCAAAAGGACACTGCTGGGGTTCCTGGCTGGCTCGGTTGGTAGAGCATGCAACTCTTGATCTCAGGGTTGTGAGTTTGAGCCCCATGTTGGGTGTAGAGATTATTTAAAAATAAAATCTTAAAAAAAAAAAAGATGCTCTTTAATTTTCTTTCTCACCTTTCTCTCTCACCCTTTTGTTTTCAAAGAGAAACTGGTAGTCCTGGTAGATTCAAGGCATCTTTAAGAGAAAATGTCTTGGGGAGCCCCAAGGAACTGATGAAGTTAAGTGTGCCATCATTAGTGTATGCTGTTCAGAACAATATGGCTTTCCTAGCTCTTAGCAATCTGGATGCAGCAGTATACCAGGTAAGTGGAGGTAAATGACAACGAAAAGTGTAGAACCTTAAAAAAACTAAGTTTTTATGGTGAAAAGATTTTTATTAACCCTTTATCACATTATATTTTTTCCCATAATTCTGTTAATATCAAATATTTGTGTCAGAGGCTGTTATGAGTTCATTAATTCATTGTTTTGTTTCTAGGTGACCTATCAATTGAAGATTCCCTGCACTGCTTTATGTACGGTTTTAATGTTAAACCGGACACTCAGCAAATTACAGTGGATTTCAGTTTTTATGCTGTGTGGTGGAGTCATACTTGTACAGTGGGAACCAGCCCAGGCTACAAAAGTCGTGGTAAGAAACAAAGATGCTCACCATAACCAAAATAGAAGACTTCTCTAAGTCTTATAATGCTTTAAACAGTCCCATTGATGAATGTAGCACGATTACATTTCTTTGACTGAAAATCATCTTTGCCCTACAGATAGGCTTTTTTTTTTTTTAAATCCCTTAGGATAATTAAAGATAATATAACTGACTGGTCTCCCCTTCCCCCTTGAGTTTTCTAGAGGGGAATATGCATAAAATATGTTAGAGATGGAAGCTACCTTAATGTAATCAACCCCCTTTGTTTCATGGAGGACAAAATTAAGTCCGAAGAAGTGAAGTAACTTGTCCAAAGTTACACACTTAATAGCTAAACTGTGACTAAAATTGTGCCTATTTCCACAGTATGTATGTTCAGAACTCACAGGCCTCTTTTAGACATCTTCTAAAGAACACTGAGCAATCTAATTTTCAACTTTTCCCTCAACTCATGGTTTTTTTGTTTTTAAAAACTTTTTGTACATACTCCCACTGTCAGTGATAGGGATTAAGGGGTAGTAGTGTTTTTACTGATTATCAATAGCTAAAATAGGGCCAAAAGTGCCTTCCTAATTTTCAGTTTAGAGTTAAATGTTAAGGACATACCTGATCTCTTTTTAAAGTGTAAGACACTTTATAGATTATTTTCCCAAAGAGAATTAGGAAGTGGAACTCTAGTGAATGATCTTCTGGAGTTTCCCTCTACAACCAAATACTCTTTACCTTTTAGTAAATAAAAGACCATGGTTCTCCTGTAAGTATAAGGTGGCTGGGGATGTACAGAGAGCCCGTGAAAGTAGGAAGTCAGTTAATTTTCAGGTAGTTTCTCCTAAAACTAGGTGGAGGTTCCCCCCCCCCCAGGAAATGAGGTTTAGATGAATATATATTGTCTTCACATATTTAAACATGCTTATATTCTTAGTGGCATTTGAAGACAGTGACCAAATATTCGCTGCACATTTAATTTAGTTGTAGACCCTCAGAAATAATTTATTGGGAAGTAAAGCAAACAGAAGTTAAATATGAACTTTTAAGTAACACTACACACCATTAGAAAAGATGCTGGGTCCACCTCATATACAGGTAATGTATGTGAAAAGCTCAGTAAGCTAAAGCAGAGTATAGGGCACCTTTCCTACTTTTGGGCCACTATAGAAAGTTCTTTCATATTTTAAGCCAAGTGCAGCTTCTTGTAACTGCCTCTTGTTGTTTTTTGTTCTTGTCAGAATAATTCAAATCCCTACTAACTCCACATGATGATCCTTTGAATGTTTGAGGACAGTGTCGCACCACCACCATCCAAGTCTTTCTTTCCTCCCCATCAAGACAGCACTGTTTGTTCCTTCCTCCCTCCCGTTTATTTATTTGAGAGAGAAAGCACGAGTAGGGGCAGAGGGAGAAGCAGACTCCCCAATGAGCAGGGAGTCTGACGCTCGACTGACTGAGCCACCCAGGCGCCTGTTTTTTTCTTTAATATAGTTCCTAAAGATTTCTTGATTCCTGGATTGCCCCAATACTGCCGTATATTTCTCTTCTAGATGCATTCATTGATTATTCCTCAGTAGTCTTAAAACTTCCCACTGTCTCTAGATGTTGACTGAGCAGCGTGAGGTATAACTTGTGAATTACCTCCTTTGTTCTGAATACTAGAGACTTGTTAAATTAGCCTGTAAGTTTTGGGGGGAGGATAGCCATTCTATAACTGATTATACACAAAGTTGTTTCACATACATAGAATTTATATCGCTAACGTGTTATGTGCAGTGGGCTTCTACTAAACCAAAATGCAGTATATTTTTTAAGTGTATCTTGTTAGCTTTGGTTCATTGTTCAGGCCTTTGAGGTCTTTCCAGACCTTATTATCCATTATTAGGTTTTTGGGTATTATGTGTTCTACAGATTTGACACGTATGTCTTTGGGTCTTCACTGAAAATTTAGGACAGGACGAGAGTTCTGTGGCTATACTTCTTTTTTTTTTTTATTTTATTTTATTTTTTTTTATAATGATTTTTTATTATATTATGTTAGTCACCATACAGTACATCCCCGGTTTCCAGTGTAAGGCTCGATGATTCATTAGTTGTGTATAACACCCAGTGCACCATGCAATATGTGCCCTCCTTACTACCCATCACCGGTCTATCCCATTCCCCCACCCCCCTCCCCTCTGAAGTCCTCAGTTTGTTTCTCATAGTCCATAGTCTCTCATGTTTCATTCCCCCTTCTGATTACCCCCCCTTTCTTTATCCCTTTCTTCCCCTACCAATCATCCTAGTTCTTATGTTCCATAGATGAGAGAAATCATATGATAACTGTCTTTCTCTGCTTGAATTTATTTCACTGAGCATTATCCTCCAAGTGTCCCATTCTGTTAGTAGCAAATGTGAGAACCTTGCTTTTCTGATGTAGCTTGAAGTAATATTCCATTAGATAGCTAGACCACAACTTCTTAATCCAGTTCACTGCTTGAAGGACTCCGCGTTTTCCATTTCACGATTGTGCGACATGCTGTATGACAAAGTATATGCCCTCTCTTACTACGCCTGTTATTTCTTAATGGGCCACCTGCAAAATTATGGAATGGCCTGGACTCATAGGGTAGCCTGAAATTTTTAATCCTTTTTAGGGACCTCCGAAGCACTGTTTTCCAGATATAATTACCAACTTTATTCCCAGCAAACAACGTGTGAGGGAGGGATCCCCTTCTCTCCAACACCCTCTCCAACACTCGTTGTCTTCTCGCCTTGTTTCTCTATTTTTCCATTCTAACTGGGTGGTTTACTTGAATTTCTACTTCTGAGGCTGATGATTTTGAACATTTTTTATGCCTGTCTGATAGAGCCATTTGTAGTCGTTCATCTGAGTGTCGCTCTCATAATCTTCTTACCCATTTTTGATTATTTGTTTTCGTAGAGTGCATAAAGTTCTTTGTAGATCTTGATACACTAGTCCTTTATCTTTAGGTCATGAAATATCTTTCTCTCCCACTGTCGCTGCCTCTCTTAGTTTTTCGACTGTCTCCTTGCTGATGTGCGAAACTTTTATCTGTGATGAAGTCCCATAAATTCATTTGTACTTTGTTTCTTGCTTTAGATGTGTCGTTAAAAAAGGGTGTTTGGTGAGTTTCGGAGCCATGTCAAGGTAGGCTGGGTCTGCATGTTCTCCCTAGAATTTTGATGATTCTGTCCCACACGAGGTCCTTCAGTCCAGCCTGGAGATTATTTTGTGTAATGTGTGAGGTGGTCAAGTTACTCTTTGCAACGCGTCACCATCCCTTCGCAATTCATTATTGAAGAGGACTGTCTTTTTCCACATCGGATGTTTTTTCCTGCTTTCACAAATATTAGTTGTCTAAGAGCAGGTCCATACTTCTGGTCTCTATTCTGTCCATTGTCTGCGTCTGTTTTAGTGCCACATGTTACCAGCTTTGTTTGGACATTCGCAGCTTTGTAGTAATAGCTTGAATCCGGCATTGGTAGATGTCCCCCAGCTTTTTGTTCTTTTTCAACAGTTCTTAGATTCGGGACCTCTTTCTTCGTTTATACAATTATAGGACTGTTTTTTCCAATCTTTTGGTGTCCTGTGTATTTGACTCGGGATACATTGTAAAGGTATTGCTCTGCTAGTATGGACTAATACTTTAACCATAGCTTACTCCCTTCCGATCCATGAGCTTGAACTATCTTTCCATCTTTTAGCGTCTCCCTCAATGTCTTTCGGCAGTGATATGTTTTGAATATGGTCTTTTCGAGAGTCTCCGATTGTTAATTCAAGGTAACTGATGGTTTTATAGGTGCATTAATTGACGGACTCTTACTCTCTTCTTCAGTCTCTTATTTCGTCGGTAGAAATGCATTCTTAACTGATTTTAGCATTGATTTTTGTTCCCGCCACGTTAATGCACGTTCATAACTTCTTATTGGATGCCTTTGATAAGTTAAGTGTTCTGGATGGACTCTTTGTTCTTCCCCATTATGAGATACTTTGGCCCATTTTGTCGGCAGATGAGATTTGCTGCTGCTTCGCATGTTGTACTTCTAGACTCATGCTCATGTGCAATTCTGAATGGCGTATAGCCAAGGATGGAAACATCCTTGTTTCGAGCTGCCTGATTCACGTGGTGCGTTCCAGTCTTTTCCCCATTGAGAATAATATTTGGTAGCTTTTCATAGATCGGCTTTTATGTAGATTGAGAAATGCACTTCTGGTCCTACACTCTCTGGGCCGTTAATCCCATAAGCAGGATGCTGTATTTTATCAAAAGCCGCTTTCGGATATTGAGGAGAGGATAAGGTTCCTGAAAGCTTTCCTGTGATATGATGTATCACGCCGATTGATTTCGCAAACATTGAACCACGCTTGCATCCTTGGCGTGCAAACCCCACCTTGATCTTGTCGAAATCCTTTAACTGAACTGTTGGATTGCATAGCAAGTTATCTTGTTGTGAGGATTGAAGGCTCCATTATCTCCATTAGGGGAATCGGTCCTGTAATTCTCCCTTTGAGGTCTTGTGCCTTGGTTGGGGACTCAAGGTAATATTGGCCTCATAGAATGAGTCGAGCTTTCGTTTCTATTTTTGAAATAACTTAGAAGAATAGGTATTACGTTCTTCTTTGATGTTTGTAGAACTCCTGGGAAAACCGTCCGCCTGGAGTTTTGTTATTTGGAAGGTTGGTTTATCACTGACTCAATTTCTTCATAATTATCTACTGCCGTTAAGAAATCAATTTCTTCCATTTTGGAATCTTGGTAGGTTATAGGCTTTCGGACAATTCCATCTCTCTTCCGAGATTGCTTAGCTTTATTGGGCATATAGCTGTTGATTAAATTTCTATAATCCTCCACATTTCAATCGGTGTTCGCCTGATCCCCTTTTCTCATTCACATAATTTTAATAACTGGGCCTTTCTCTTTCTTTTGGCTAAGTGCTGCCAGTGGTCTGTCATTCTTATGCTGATTCTCCTCAACAAACCAGCTTCTAGGGGTCCAGTGATCTGCTCTACCATGTATTCTGGTTTCTGCTTGATTGATTTCAGCTCCAATTTTGGTCAACGCTTCTCGTTCGATTAGCCTGTCCCTCTGCTATGCTGTTCCAGCTTCTTGAGGGAGAATATAAAACTATTTTAGATTTTTCATTCTTTTGAGTGAGGGCTGATGCATGGTGTATTTCCTCTTAGATCATGCCTTTGCATATCCCATGGTGGATGTTTTGATATTGCTTCCAGCCTTCCATTGGTCTCCAAATAATAGTGTAATTTGATTTTGATGTCCTGGTTTATTCCAGCCATTCCTTGAGCAGGCATGGTTCGTAGTCTCGCAGTGTTTGAGTTTCCAAATTTCCTTGTGGTTGAAGTTCCAGTTTCATGATGTTGGTTCGAGAATAGTGCAGGGGATAATTTTTTTCGTCTTTTGGATACGTTGAGACCGTAGTTGTAGTCCAGTAGAACATGGTCTATTCTTAGAATGTTCCTGGCATTGGTAATAGAATACTATTCTTGGTTCTGGGGGTAGTGGTTCATATATCTATGAGGTCCAACTCATCGAGTATGGTATTCAAAAGCCTCTTGATTCTTTGCTTAGTTTGGTGCAGGTGTTCTGTCTATTTCTGAGAGGGAGTGTGAGGTCCCTCTACTGTAATGTATTTATCTTCGCCTCTTTTATTCTTGGCTGAGTTGGCTTGGTGTATCTATGGCTGTCCCTGTTGGGAGCATATATATTTATAATTGTCATATCCACTTGTTGAATATTTCCTTTTAAGATAATATAGTGCCCTTCTGTACATTTTTAACTATAGTCGTGTAGTTAAAAATCCAGTTTATCTGATATGAGACCTTGGACTCACTCCTTTCTTTGAGGTCCGCCAGTTTTGAGATAAAGATGTAACCCTCCTTACTCCAATCCTGGAATGCATCTTTGGTCTCAAATGAGTCTCTTGTAGACAGCAATGATGATGTCAGCTTATTTTTATCCAATCTGCAACCTGTGGCGCTTATGGGAGAATTTTATATTCACATAAGACTGAGTAATGAGAGATATGATTTTAATGATGCCATGTTGCCAGTAAAGCTCCTTTTTGTGTTGATGGCGTGACTTTCATTCGTAAGTCCCTGGGGCTCTTATTGGGTTAAACCCCCGCATACTCCTTAGCTGGTTTTGTGTGTTTTAAATTGGTTAGGTGACGCGCATCTCTGAACAGTCTTTATTTCCATCAATTCTGAATGACAGCCTCTGCCTGGATAAAGGATCCGGGCCTAGCATGTTTTCTTGAAAGAGCTTTTGTCATTGCTCCCAACCCTTTCGCTCATCCAGGTCTGTGTAGACAGGTCTGATCGAACTTGATACCGGCTTGGCACGTGAGAAATTTTGCCCTGGCCGCTTCAATACTGTATCCTTGGATCTTAATATTTCATGTAAATGCACTATGACGTGACGTGGCGAGGCTCTGTCGTGGCTGAGCTTGGGAGGGTCCTTCTGCCTCTTGGACACGAATGTTTGTTTCCCTCACTAGATTAATAGGTAAGTTTTGTAGCTACAATTTGTTCAAATATCTCTTCTAGACCCTGTTTTTCTCCCACTCGGGATGCTGATGATTCTAACATTGGATCGCTTCATTGAGTCAGTAATCTCCTCTTCATAACCTACATTCGTACACGTGGATTTTAAGACCATCTTCTATTTTCATTTTTCCCTCTATTAAACCCATCCTCCACCTTACTAACCTGCTCTCTGCTTCTGTGACCCTGGCCGTCAGAGCTCTAGTTTTGCCTGCATTTGCCCATAGAATTTTTACTCTACACAGATTCACTTATTTTCTGTCCTTAGGGATCTCTATATTCCTCAAAGTAACCTTTTTGTTACCACTTTTTTCAATTCTACTCATCATTTTGAGCATCGTTACCTTGGAATCTCCACTTCTGATAATTTGCTACATCCATATTCATTATTTCTGTGGCAGAGGCCACAGGTCGCCACTGTCTTTTCTTGCTGGGGGGGCTTCTCCTTCTTGTCATTCTGATGAGGAGAGGTTGGCGGGGTTGTCCAGAGCCCAAATTATTGACTGGGTCCCAGCCGTGCCCTTGTTTTATAGGGATCTTAGGAGTGTGGGCTTTTTTAAAGATTTTATTTATTTATTTATCTGAGAGGAGACAAGATGGCAAGAACGGAACAGAAGCAGGGGAGTGGGAGAGGAAGAAGCAGGTTTCCCAGCAGAGAGGGAGCCCGATGAGGACTCCTTTCCGGAACGCAGGGATCACATACCCTAAGCCGGGCACAGGCGCCAATGACTGCGCCCACCCAGGCGCCCGGGTTGTGGGCTTCTTTGATTTCTCAGCCTGCCTTCTATGTTCTGGGAGGGTTGCCACGCGGATACCTAGGCAACCCCTGTTTGGGTAGAGTCTCCGTGTCCCCCTGTGAGGGGATGGGGATGGGCACTCTCTGAGCCGGTATTTCCAGGCTTTTGTTCTCTGGCTGCTTTCCTTGGCGGTCTGCTGTGCCTCTTCTGAGAGAGCAGCAGAGGCCGACTCAGCCTCTGTCACAGAACAGAGGGATTGCGGCCCGTTCTTCAATACTAATGTTCTGTGGGCCACTTTAACTCCGTTTCTGTTGGTGCTGCTCAACCTTGCAGTGTCCCGGGATGTGTGCGCCCACACCCTCGGCGCCCCAGCCCTCACTTCCAGGGCCGGCGCGTCTCTGTCCTTTGTGTTTCTAATGCCGCCAGCCGCCCCGCGCGCGCTCCCGGATCTCCCGGTCTCAGTCTGGATGCAGTGAGCACACCGGATTCCGGAGTTCCGTGAGAAGCCTGGTGGCGCGTGCTCCCAGCTGTTTTGCGGGTGCCGACCGCGAGTCCGCCCGCTTCCCCGTGCAGGTGGCCCGCCAGCCGCCCCGCGCGCTCTCCGGGAGCTCCCGGTCTCAGTCTGGATCCAGTGAGCGCACCGGGATTCCGGTGTTCCGCGAGATGCCTGGTGGCGCGCGCTCCCAGCTCACCGGTCTCAGTCCGCTCTCTCCCGGATGCCGTCCATGAGTCCGCCCGCTCTCACGTGCAGGTGCCTACTGCTTTCCGGCACCCGAACGCGGCGGCTCCCTCCCCCTTCCAATTATATTCCGATATCTGTGCACGGTTTCAGGGCTCCCCCTCTTCGTACCTCAATACTCAGCGCTGGAGATGTTCATTTGTAGAGATCCAGATGTATCTTCCTGCGTCTCAGGCTGATTCCGTGGTTATTTAGGCTGGTCTGGTACCTATCAAGCTCGACTCGGGACCAGCTGAAAAGGGGGTCCCCTACTCCTCCGCCATCTTAACTCTCCCCCTGTGGCTATACTTCTAAATCTCTCTTTAGCTGGACTTTTTTTTCCCCTCTTGCTTACTAAACCTTCTCTCTCATAGTTTTTATGGATCTGCCAGGAATTTGAGGGTGTCTTAGTTAGGCTGTTCTGGCTTGAGGCCCCTTAAAGGTTGCCATCAAGATATTGGCTAGGGCTGCAGTCAGCTGAGACCTGAGTGGGCCTGGTGGATGTTACTAAGGGAGCTCATTCATATGCCTGGTAAGCTGGTATTGGTTGTTGGGTCTAGCTTGATTTTATTCCATTAGCACTTTGCTGTATGAGAATTCACTTAGCTATGATAGAATTGTACTGCTATTCTCACTACATTTGTCTTGTTCACAAAAATACTATGCAAACCTTCAAATTTCTTGCAAAACAGTGTCTTTATGGAATTCCCCTCATCACTTAATGCTAACCAGGAATCCCTTCAGAAGGAAATTTGGTTTGTCTCATTCTTAGGGAAGCCATACTGTGTTCCAGTGATGACCATTACATTTTTGTTGATTTATCTTTTTAGAGAGTGCGTGCGCATGCGGTGGGGTGCAGAGAGACAGAGAGAGAGAGAATCTTAAGTAGGCTTCATGCCCAGTGTGAAGCCAGACGCGGGGCTCGATCTCACCACCCTGAGATCATGATCTGAGCCGAAATCAAGAGCTTAACTGACTGAGCCACCCAAGCGCCCCCATTAAACTTTTTAAGTTAAGTCATCTGTTCTAGCATTTTGCTAGTAATCAATAGTAGCAATAACAGCTGCAATCACCTACACCAGGCTTTCTCATTTAACAATAAGCAATACTTTTATTTTGAAATGTGTCTCAACTCTTTAGTTTCACTGTTACCATTGAGATAGTATTTATCTCTGAGGAAAGACTGATGAAAACTCCTTGATTAGTTTAGGGAAGAAAGAGGAGATAAAGTTGAAACAATAGGGCACATATACATGCATCTTCTAGCACAGAATTATGATTATATACACCTGTCACTCTCTCCTATCCATGAACTACTTAAGAACCAGAGTTGTGTATCACCTTCATTTTTATTCATTTAGTATATAAGAAATATGTCTAGTACATAGCAAGTAAGGTATTAATATTTGGTAAAAATTCAGTAAAGTAGGAAAGCTTAAAAGTCATTGTATCGTCTTACAGGTGTTAGGGAATAAATGAGTTAAACTCTTAACATTTCCATTATTGATGCTATCAGGGCCCTGAGTTAGGGTGGTGGCAGAAGTTAAAATTAAGAGGCAGGCTGACAACGTAAAATACTGTGCTAGGGTACCCACTGTTAGGAAATAGGCACACATGTTCTGGTAAGCATTCACTATGGCTGCAATTTGAGGGATACATTTTGTAACTTAAATGCTTTGGTTAATCTCTGGGATGGCCTCTTGTTTGTTTCTACCTTATTCTATAGGATAGCTGTGTCTGATGTGGCCGTCCTTTCCAGAGAACCATAACACAGATTTTTGTAGTCCTTTGTTTGCTCTCTTGGATGAATTCTATTTGTGAGTCACTAGTAACTTTCAAAGCATTATTATTGCAGGTGGAACAGAATCCCTGGTTAGGGTTTGGCGCTGTTGCTATTGCTGTATTGTGCTCAGGATTTGCAGGTAAATCAAACACATCATTTTATTCTTTAAAATTTTTAGAAAATATTAAACTCTAAATAGGGATCTAGTTTATCTTATTTCATTGTAACAGTTTTATTCCCAGTAAGGTTTATTTTCCTATAGTTTTGTGTCAGCTGTATTTTCAGTAAATGGATGGATGGCATTGTTTAATTCAGTTCAGACCTCAGTCCTTATTCATACTTGCGGTTATGTAAGAACATACATCATGCTTACCATCCTCAGTCCACCTAAGAACCCAAAGTAAATGAACGAAGACTTCCGAAAATGGAGGAAGTTAGCAGTTAGAAAGCCTGAGTACCTCTTTCCATTTTTCTGGAAGTGACACTACCTTCAGGGGAGATTCTGATGCTTTAGGGTGTAAGTTACCAGCTCATTATCTGTTTTTCCCTGTTAACCTCAAGTTCTTCCTCTGCTTTAACAGATTAGGAATTATGGAGTAGGGAGAAAAGGGGGGTGGGGTGGAGAGCACCTCAGAAAAGTTAACACATAGAAGTAACAGCCAAAAAGGGAGGGATGAGAACCAAAGTCACTAACATCAAATAAACATGGAAGTCTAGAGTTGTATGTGTGAGACAAGGTATGAATGTTAAGTGCAACATGTGTTTTAGAAATAGTTCCAACAGAGAAGAACCTGAAAGTTCTTTTTAATAAAAGTGTATTAGTTATAGCTATGTTTGTTATCTTCGTGTTATTTCAAGAGTTAGGATTCTTCTTCCTTTTGACTAGGAAAGGAGGCTGATATAATATGGAAGTGAATTATTGCTTGTAAAAAAATGTTTGATAAGGGGAAAATCTAAACTTGGGAATATACTTAATGATAGCATCATGCTAAATTTTTATTCTAGGAACCAGCAAATTAGAAACAAGAACTGAGTTACCCAAAAAATATGCTACTAGACTTTTAGCACCATTTTGAATAATTAAGTGTTTATGTCCAGCATTCTATTTAGTTCAACCTCTCAGTACACAATTTAGGAAATGGTGGGTGGTTTAATATCCCTTTATGCTTGGAGTAACTGGGCACCTAATAGTTGAGTGGTTTTCCCAGGAAGAATATTAAAAAATGGGAATAGGAAGAGCCATTACGTTTGTTCCCATTCTCTTTTTCTAACACACACTCACCAAGAACAATCTTGTTTTTCATTAGAATTTTTAGTTGATTAGTATTTGAATGGCAGTTTCTAAATCTGTAATTAACTTGGTGTTTATAATGAAAATCTCTGATGTCCTTGTATACATGTATTCATTTTAAGTATAAATCTTAAAGCAGTGCTATGTGATTTTGGGTGTATGTGGTGAGGAGTCATTTGCTCTTTTGGAGTATCCGAAAAAGACTATGGGCCCTCAACCCCAAGAAAATGTATGTATACCCCAAATGTATTACTTAGTGAGGGAGTTAACTTATGGTCCTTCTGACATCATGTATGAACTTGGCTTGTGGAACTCTAAAGGAAAATGACTTCACTCAGCAAGTTCTATTTAAATTTTATTTTGGTTGTGTTATTCTGAAAAAATCCCAAGTGGTGATTATATAGGTTATTTTGCAGAGCTGGGAGTTTTCATTACTAGGCAGATATTACAGGGATATGATTAAGGTAATTGACTCTAATAGTATAGTTTTCCAGCTGACCAAAGGAACTCTATTATTGGCATTAACAGAGCGCTTCTGTGATCTATCTTACTGCTACAATAAAGGCAGAAACTGTTCTTAAAAATAATTTACGAGTCTCCTGTTAAATGTGGGTTGGAAAGTTCCCTCTTTGTTATTAATTTTATATGCTCTATAAAAATACATGTTGATAATGTTTTATGTGCTACGTGTCACAACCAAAAAATAAATGTGCATTTGATGTAAAATGTGTTTGTTCCCTGAATCACATACTTTATATTATCCTACCTGTTACTGTTCTGTTAGCGTTCTAAATGAAAGGCATTTTAAATTAATTTTTAATAGTATCTTTCATATTTGCGTATCTAATTTTTTTTCCAGGAGTATATTTTGAAAAAGTTTTAAAGAGTTCAGACACTTCCCTTTGGGTGAGAAACATTCAGATGTATCTATCAGGGATTGTTGTGACATTAGTTGGCGTCTACTTGTCAGATGGACCTGAAGTTAATGAAAAAGGATTTTTCTATGGTTACACATATCATGTCTGGTTTGTCATTTGTAAGTATCCAGGAATTAAAAGTTCTGGATAGTCTTTTAAAAAAAAGTTGTCTGTTTTAAGCCTTTATAGCATTTTGAAATTGTTCCTTTGATACTGTGAACACCAGTTTGAAAATGTAATTTTGGTTTTATTGATGACTTTTGTGGCATAGCTATCCCAAAGCAATTTTGCCTTTCACAATCAAAAGTATTTAATGTGTTAGCAATAAATGTGTACAATTTAGTAGTAGACCACATAGCTCTCTGGGCATGTGAAAAACAATGTTGTTTTGTAGGAACTATTATTCGATTTTAGTACAAACTCTCTCAGATGGCTACTTGTAAGGAAAATAGTATTTTCCTAGGTAAATTAGTATGGCGTCTCTGGGGGTGAAAATTGCTTTACCATCATAGAATGTTTCATTGTTTGAGTGTTAAGATTTTATTTCTTTGTATATACAAGTTCTTGCAAGTGTTGGAGGCCTGTACACTTCTGTTGTGGTCAAGTACACAGACAACATCATGAAGGGCTTTTCTGCGGCAGCCGCCATTGTCCTTTCTACCATTGCTTCAGTGATGCTGTTTGGGTTACAGATAAGTATGTCTTCGTTTGTATTTTTAAGTTTTTAACATAGAAGAGCTTCCCACTTGATTCATTTAATCTGTTCTTAAATATGGCAGCTGGTCCTAGTGTTTACCAAAATTCCTTGTTTCGTTAGTTTATAGTTGTATGGGATGTGGTTCAGCAGTACTGACGTGGTCGCAGTGGTCCTAGAGCTCTATGCTGGGGGTGCTGGTTCTACTGAAGTGAGAGGGCTACTGATAAGCTCTTTTGTAGTCAGGACCTCCCCATCCCCCAGGTTTGAGATACAAGACAACTGAGTAGTTCTTACTTCTGGGTGAATATAGTGTGGTTAGGTATGCAGGGAAATGAATACAAGGACTTTATTTTAATTACATTGCTAAAAGGAATCATTCCCTAAACAAGGCTTTCTATGAGGAAAGAACAGAAAATTCCTAACTTTTGGGCTTTGGTTTTGAAGCAAAATCCAAATCTAAATTAAAGATATCTTTGTTTCATTTAATATGTAATTAATACAAATTTCATTACCATAGCTGGCATTCTGGCACCCTCACTATGCTAGTCCTTCTAATACATATTCCCTTAGCCCGCACGTAGCATTAAGTTGGCTTCTGAATTATTTGAGCAGTGATGTCGACTTAACATTTCATGCTGCCCTAACAGTCATTTTCTTTACTGATCAGTTATACCTCAGTCTGTTAAATAATGACATTAAGTAAGAGACCTGACCTATATTTATGTTTGATTTTAAAACTGACTCTGGTTATAAATACAAATAGAAGAATGCCAAGCCTGTAATCTTAAAAAACCATTTTATAGTATGGTTTAAGTCCTGCATGTACCATTTATTAGTGGTGCAGCCTTGGGGAAATTACTTAACCTGTGTCTTAGTTTCTTCATCTGCAAAATGGGACTAACAGTATCACCCATCTGCTAGGGTTGATTCAGGTGAATGCTCAGAATAGTGCCTAGCACACAGGAAGTCTTCTGTATGAGGCCAACCACTTACCATTTCAGTATCAGTATTTATAGGTCCTCTCTTAGATGTATTTCTTACCTGAATTGAGTGAACTTTTAATTGTAGTTCTGATCCTTCCTTAGCTCAACAAATCCTTATGCCTTTGCTCCTAAGCAATACTTGGGAGCAGTAAAAAATACTTTTGGTCAGTGTCCTTACTGATGGTCAAAGAAATTAATTAGAACATCTTAGCAGTCTTCTAGTTTTCTATTTAGATTTAATTTACTCCCCTTTTTTGAAGGCAAACCTAGTCTTCTCTAGTTAGGACTGAACTAAAAATCACAGCTTGATGTCATTTCTGAGTGCTTTTTTTTTTTTTTTTAATAAAGCTAATGAGATTGTGATGTACTCTATATAGAATACAGTTCAGTTTTGAACAGAATATACAGTTTTGACACTGATTTTGACGTAAGTGTTTATGTATAAAATACCTACTTGTCAAGTTTGGACAAGCTGTAATTTCTTATGTCCTGATTTTCAGGATTAAGATTTACCAAAAAAAAAAAAAAAAAAAGCTAACAGAAAATGGAATTGTACTCAGTAAATCACCACCTTATCTCTTATTCAGAAATCTTCACTAGTTTGAGTCATTGGTCATCTAACTTGGAATTCTGCTCAACTACCTTTTACTGTAAACTTCTACAGGTTTTAGTACCTTGGAAAAGCCACGTTCCACTGCTTTTCTTTAAATTAGCATATAGGGAAGTTGGTATGATCTTCAGCAGTGGTCCAGGACAGGCATACTTGTGTTCTTGAAAAGCACATAGTCAGTCCCTTGATTGTACCTTTTTGGCGGGGGGCTGGGGGTTGAGGGATGGGGAGCTAGAATTGATTATCTTTCTAAACCTTACCATCATAAAAATAGAACGCTTAGATTTATTTTCCATATTATCTAATGGTATAAACCTAAAATTGAAAGATTTCAGAATTTAAAATTGATTACTGTTATACAGTTATAAGGACACAAATACATATTAAGCTATTTTATTTTCTTCTTTTCAGCACTCACCTTTGCTCTGGGCACTCTTCTTGTATGTGTTTCTATATATCTCTATGGATTACCCAGACAAGACACTACATCCATCCAACAAGGAGAAACAGCTTCTAAAGAGAGAGTCGGTGGCGTGTGATTTCAGCCTCAAAAGAGATTCCTACCAAGACTAAACTATTTGCATTAAACTAGAGCCTTAAGTCAATCCCAGAAGGTAGCTTAAACAAAAAACAGTATGTTAACTGTGTCATAAGAATTAAGAAGAAAACTGAGTGAATTGCTACAAAGATTTAATGTGACCTGTTTTGGGTCAACCTGTTTTGCTTTAGAATGAAAGAATTTTATTATTGTACATATAATGTATATAAAAAGTATGGAGAGGTATGGTGTTAAAAAAAAATCATGTGAGGATACAATATTTAAGTAACAAGGTTTGGGACAAGGTTAAGGGTTAAAGTGCCAAAGCCATTTCTGTATGAACTGTTTTCTTGTTCAGGTACCAGGGGAGAAGGACAACCCCTCCTTGTTCTCCAATTCATGTACAGTATTTCATCCCAGCAGCAGTAAAGACCTAGCTCTTTTCTTACAAAGGAGAGGGAAAACCAAGATCGGCTAGTTCAGAAACAAACTGAATGTGTAACTTCTCAAACTGAATCTATTTCACAATGCAGACAATGACTTCTGGGTGGTGAACGAGTACTCCTGTAAGTGCTGTATTTGTGCCAGTCATTGTCTGGATTCATGTGTCTTTGCAGTTAGATGATCTACTTTTCTTCAAAAAATATTTCTAATGTCACTTTTGTACTTTTTTTTATAAAGTATGTTTAAAACTATTGGGCTGTCAAGAATTTGTGAAATTTCAGTGTTTTTAAAAAATTTTCTATAATGTTAATGGGAAAATTCAGCAATAAACTTTATTTATATGAAACCTATGATCATTTTGGTATTGTGATTATAACCATTAAGATAATGCAAAACGTAAAAAAACCCCAAAACATTAAATTTTTCATTTTTTCTATGTTGGAATTTTAGGGTTCTTTGGTTGCATATAAAACAACTCTTGGCTAGCCTTCAGCAAAAACAAGAGTTTATAAGGACTACAGTCAAGGCAGTGGGGCTCTAGGTTGTAGGAGATAATGTACAGTCTTTTCAGGGAGCTGCTTTTGGAAAGACTGGGCTCTGTCACTGTCCCTGTGTCATTTCACTCAAGATTCAAATACCGAGGCAGCTACCACAGATCTGGGAAGGGAAACATTTCTCCAAACAAGTGGAGAAGGCTACAGGACATGAAAAACATGTCCCAACTGTACATTTTTATTCCATGGCTGGTTTGTGCTAAGGAAATAATAACAAGACTTTAAATAAAAATTAGTAATCTGGAAGCTAATGTATTTAAAATTGAGACTGCATGGATGAGTCTTTTCTAGGACTAAGAAGGTGTACCATACTTGCCAATATACAACTATGTTCATTCAACTAGAGAAGCTTTGGTTTATGCTAATATGCTTCTCTATTTGTAAAAGTAGATTGTCACCAATATTCAGAAGACTTCCAGTAACAACATTTAGAATAAATGATAGCAGTCTGAATGGAAATAACTGGCAGATGAGGATAGCCGTACTGACTGAACAGACTGCATCCTACTTACGTTACCTGAACAAATCAAATCACACAAAATATCCTTGACCAATATAGAGGTACATGAAAGAAATAGTTTAAGAAACTCCATTTCAAATTATGCTTTAAGGGACTAATTTTTATAAAAAAGTTCCCAGTAAAATATGTATACAAGTAACTCCTTGTTACTCAGATCTGTTCAGTCCCTAGCTCATGCAGAAGAGTTACCTGTACAGACCAACGACAGACAAGCATGAGATCTGCTCTCTGGGAGTGGCTGTCAGCTGTATAGGTAAAAAGGCTTAATTCTGGTCTCCCCAAATTGATTCAGAACTAGCCAGTATTATAAGAAAATTGAAATTGCTTTTATCAGTTTTATCTGAGGCAAACATGAGATAATCTCTGTTATAAGAACAGTTTCTGGAAGAATGATGCTGTGAAAACCTCAAGCTGGAGCTTACAGTCTAATCTTTTATCCCCCTTAGGACCGCAGTGAATTTTAGAAGATTTGAGTTAGTTTTATAAAACTCTATTTAGTACTTACTGACCAGGAAGGAACTCAAATGATTTTTTTTTTAGATAAAGATTTAATAAGTTGATAAATCACTTAGGCTTACCAAAATATTGATTCTGATACAGAATAACAGTTTAAATTCTAAACAAGGCATATGAGAATAGATTAACTAGAATTCACTCAGTATTTAGAAAGCTATTTTAATTAGAAATTACATCCTACATACAGGTGTTATTCCAAGAAGTTTCATTCCATTGGCTAGGACAGAACGCACAGCTCTGAAAAGATGAAGTCTGGCCTATGAAATAAAACAAAGAATGATTAAATGTTCAATTCAACAACAGGCTAACTATAAGTGAATAAAGAACATTTTTAAAAGTAATTCTTTCTTCCAATTTAAAGTAGGAACAGTATCTCAGAGTGCGCCAGTGTTTGCTGTCGGCAAGGGAAGACAAATGCCTAGCATCCCTTATGACTGGTAGCCAAGAGCTGGGGAGTGGGAGTGACGGTATCATGTTACCCGAAGTATAGCTTCAGATAAGGGGAACTCCTCACTTGAACACTTGACGTAGGAAGAGTGTTTCATAGTCCAGTACTGGGAAATACATAAACACTGACTGTAACAGTCCAATTCTAATTACCACCTGAGTCCATAAGTACACTACTGTAGCCGAACCACAAGATGCTATTTTAGGAACATTCACAAGACTGACTCAGTAACATTAATCGGAGGATGTAGAGATTACATAGAAAACACTTAACATACCCCAGCCACTTCGGGAGGGCTGTCTTTTATAAGCAGTGTCTTGTGTGCCATAGCTGCAAGATGACTGAATCGGGAAGAAAGAAAGAAATGATGAAGACCAGTAGTAATTTCCTGTTGTAACACACAAGCTTGGTATCTTACTCCCTCAACTTAAGGAAATCGAAAGCCCAGAGCCAGTAAAGGATGTGTGTAACACTGGAAGTTGAGACTTGAATTCACTGCTTTTCTGTAACAGGAAAAGTAAAACACGTTAAACTAAAACTTTAGATTTTGATCGTAATACCTTAAGTTCTTAAGGTTATGATTTCACTGCTTGACAAAGGGGATTCCTTTCTAAAAATTAGTTTTTCTCATTTAGGCATCTTTTAGGATGAAAGATACAACATGACCTGGATATTGCCCCTCTGTACGGTGAGGAGGTGGGGTAAAGACTAGGTATGGGTCCACTGCACACACACTGGCCACTCTTCTCTAAAGTATCTTTTCTGTTTAGGTAGAGCAGCAAACAGAACAATATGCCAGAGAAATGATGCTTCTGACATTCATTTCAATGACTGACATCTAATTAGACTTTTTGGCTTCTTTATTTCTCTATGACTAGGTAGAATTTAAAGGAAAAAAATTTATTTAAATCTGGGGAAGACAGCTAAAAAGGATAATCAAGAAAACAGTACCAATAAATCTGATTTCAGTAAATCTTGAGTAAAAACAAGTATTTCCTTTCTTAAATAGATTTATGGAAAGATACAATTGATCTAGAAGATACTCAACTTCTATTCAGAGTTTCTGAAACGTGCTACTAAGAAATTCCTATTAAACTGATTTGCCTTCCAATTCATCCTCTGCCCTTTAGCTGACTGATTTTTCTATGTCTCTGTTTAAAGTCTTTTTATGGACTCCACTGCCCTGAAAATAAGCTGAAATGCCCTAATACAGGCAGAAGAGCTTTTATACACTCATTTCTCACCCTTCCCAGGACCATGCTTGTAGTTCCATCAACGCGCTATGTTCTTGCTCAACCGTGGGCTTTCTCTTCCTTTTCTGCCACCTTGCTTCTCCTGATTAATATCGACTCCTCTTCTCCAAGAAGCCCTCTCTCGTCCAGCAAGGCTGGGCTGAATGCCGTAACACTGTCTCTTACGTCCACTCTATCCGAGCACATATGTGCTGTTAATTAACTACCTGTGACGAAGCTGTTGGTTCTTATAGCACACTGAATGAATAAATGAACATTAACTGCTGCTTTGCAAAGATGAAGCAAGAATTTCTGTAACTTAAGGCATCTCACTTTTTAGGCCAGGAGGTTTGTTTATAACAAAACTTTAGAAGAAAGAAAGGTCCTTTGTCAGATCACATCTCCAATGTCTTTAATATCTGAAAACAGCAAGGTTATAAAGTACCTTAGAGTTAGAAGGTAACTGACAATGTGCCTGGGTTGAAGGTCCTGAGAAGATCTATAAAGCACCTCGTCGAACCTAAAAGATATGTGACAGGAGCAGTTGGCAAGGGAAGGCTGCACATATTACACTAAGCTGTTAAGATCTTGGATGTAAGGTTGACTGGACATCATTAAGAGTAGAAGGTATAGGGGCACCTGGGTGGCTCAGTCAGCTGAGCATCTGACTCTTGGGTTTCGGCTCAGGTCATGATCTTGGGGTCATGAGATTGAGCCCTGTGTCAGGTTCTGAGCCCAGGGTGAAGCCTGCTTAAGTTTCTCTCTCTCTCCCCCTCTGCCTCTGCAACTACGCATGCTCTTGCTCTCTCTAAAAAAAGAGTAGAAGGTATATGAAAAAAGACCTTGTGTGCATTTGAAGGTAAAGGCACATTTTTCTTTCTTACAAATTCCCTGATGGCAGGTACTTTCTAAATCATTTTGATATCCCTTACGCCTAGCCCAGAACAAGGACTCAGGCTGTTAAATTGAATGTAAAAAGCCTATGGCCATATTTAAGAATATAATCTAGCCTTCGATGCCAAGAAAACCAGGTTGGCTTTTATTTTCTAACAAAAATTGGTCAAATGTAAGAAAACTGACTCCTCTGATACCACGAAAGAGCCACTGACCACTGTGTGGCAATCAGAGAAAACTACCTTGTTAACTACCCACATCCTTTGCAGAGACTAGTATCTCCTGACAAGCAGGGCTACGAGAGCTCAAAGCGTGGTCTCTTGCCTAGTGTCAGGGCGTCAAGTAGGTGTTTGAGACTGTGCCCGGAAACCACGAGGCAGGGTTCACAGAAGCTGCACACAGGCGGAAGTTTTCCTTCACTTGGCAAACAGAGTGAGGAGAAGATGATCTTTCCCAAAACTAAACATTTATGCTTTTACACCAGGCTTTCCATTCTCACGCCATGACCTGGAGGATGTCAGGCACCTGTACTGATTCAGGAGTGGTATTTTTAAGCCCCAAGGACTGACCTTAACTGTGTCTTCTACTGTCTGCCCTCAAAGGGCAGGTCAACACTTTGGCCAGACCTTCAGGAAAGTGCTGTCTGGAGGCAGGGGGGCAAGAGCTAGCTACTGGTTTGTTCACCCCAGGGTCAGCAAACCATCAACAGTCATTTCACTAAGCAGGTCCAGACTCAATAGTACCAGAAAACTATACCTGAGAAGATGCTGGAGAATGGAAACAGACTGTGGCTCTTGTAAACAAGCAGTGTTGAAGTCATTTAGATAACCACATCCAAAAGTCTCCTCCAAACTGTTATCAAAAGTTTAAAAGCAACAAAGGATTAAACAAGTCATCCAAGGACACATCATTGCAAGTTTGTCACAATACCTCAATTTTTCCTAACTCTGTTTCTTCCTCTGAAAAGAATAATGAATAATGGCAGCATTATTCTGAGTACTAAATAAGGTAATATACATAAAAGCACTTCTCAGATGCTCATTAAATATTTTAAAAACCAAACCTAACAGGTGGTCCACTGTACTTCTAACTAGTTTTGGATATGAGATACTGGAGAAGCCCAGCAAACAGGACCTTTGATCTTAGGAGAACATCAGCCCACCCCCACCCCAGGAAGGCCAGAGGGGCTCAGCGTTTCCCGGCAGACGCCCCTCACCTGTGGAGGCGGGCGTGTGTGTACTGCAGGAAGACTCCTGTGTCCCCACGACTCTGGAAAACACGATCCCAGCTGAACTGATAGTCAGATAAGAGTAAACCTTTGAAGTCCTAGAATGACAAGAGTACATTTTTAGCGCTGGGGTTTGTTCTAATACCAAACAAAAGGGTCTCACAGGAGGCAGTCTTAACAGACCTGAATAATGAGTGCAGCGAGCCCGACCCTCTCTGCAGTCTCCTGTGGGTTCTCCAGTTCTCTGGTAGCTGGAACAGACAAAGGCAGCTATCTTTAACTTACATGAACAGAATCAAGGATTCTGAAAAAATATGCCAAAAATGTACGTTGCCAGTAAGAAGAACAAACAGGTTCACAGTGGGCAATTTACTTTCCAAATTTGGGCTAATTTACCTTGGATAAAGACATTCCCCTGCCTACGTTAAAAGGAAAGAAACACAAATTCACATTTCTCATAAACAGCCCTTATGATACTTTTCCAAGGTTGAACAAAGACATGAGTACTTGTGACCTGTTTCCTATTACATAACACGGGAATGTCACATAACCACTCCAACAGTGGAATGACAACGCTAAAGCTGTCCATGAAAAGAGGCCTAGGGTCATATCAATTCAGATTACTGAACTGAATGACACCAAGCAGCAAGTCTAAAACCTCTGGCACCTCTAATTAGTGTGAGCTATTTCTGACAAGGTTAGTGAAAGTGAAGAGAGGGATGGTCAAAATAAATCGTACTGCACAAAAGTCCCGCAAAACATCCAAGTGGCATGTAAGTTATGACTGTAACAACAATAAAGTGAATTCACTCTTAACAGAAGCCATGTTCTGTAGCATCCTTGATTGAATCTCATTTAGAACATCTTCCAGAAAAGTAACATTTCCTCTTCGAGTCTTCATTCCCTGCACCACTCCAAAGGGCACATGCTGGCACCTGAAATGGAAGAGAACAGAACGGATGATCAAAGTGCCTAATACCCTTTTAGAGAGTAGTCTGAATTTCAACTCTCATAGAGGGCCTTTTCAAAATTAATCAACTGAAACAGGATGTGATTTGTTATATGCCACAAAAGATGTTAAACACACAGCTTCATTTTACAGAGATAACCACTAAGCTGTGATTAAATTACTAGTTGCCTTTGTGAAAAAAGGGAGGGATCAAGAATTTTGGAAATCAAGCCAGTGAGAGCAGATGTCTAATAAAGACACATTATTAAATGTTTATAAGTTAGAAATGAATATAACCAAGACATAAATTAATGTAAAAAACAAATCTGCTTCTACACTAACACCCTGAAATAAAGAAGTGAAATTTGAATGACGACCTTTAACAACTTGGTATATTTTGGGACTTGGCTGACCTAACAAACCCTTAATGATCTAGAGCAGACAGTTACGAACCATGCAGACATTACCTTTCTGCCCAGTCATATCCCATGATCTGCAGCATTTGGAACACTTGCTGAAAATGCTTTTTTTGCCCTTTATCTGTCTTGGGGAAAAAATGTATTTAAAATAACAGTGATAAGTTAACCTACAAAAATAGGTGAGGCGTAAATCAAAATATTTGAGTTTTGACACACCAGAGTCATTGCCAACTGATGTATTTTAAATAAGTACACAAAGAAGATGCCAATAGGTCTAAGCTGAGTGCACTACAAGAGAAGAAAGCCGTAGCACTCGACTGAGTCAGGAGGAAATATGAACTTTAATCTCAGTATACTATTTCAATTCTTTCTCCTTCAGCTATCATGACCTTTATCTCCAAGAAGGACGAAGCTCAGCTCTAATAAGATATTTAATGGCAACTTTCTTTTCTTAGGGGAAAGGGAGAGGCACATGGAGAGGAAGAAAAGGGAAGAGACCAGAATAACCCTTAGCAATAAGAGGAACAAACTACTGATGCACACAACAGCTTGGGTGGATCTCAAAAGTATTCATTATGCTGAGTGAAGAAAGCCAATCTCAAAAGATTACCTACTGTGATCCATTTATATAACATTTTCAAAGTGACAACACTGTAGTGATGGAGAACAGAGCAATGGTTGCCAGGGGTTAGGGTAGGGGGTAAATGATTACTAAGTGGTTGCCAAGAGGGTGTTTGCTGCACCATGGAACTGTTGTCTATTCTGAATGTTATGACGGTTACATGATCTACACATGATACAATTTCCCAACCCCTGCCTCCCAACATATCTAGGCCCACACACAAGTACATGTAAAAACTGGTGGAATTTCTTTTTTTTTTTTTTTTAAGATTTTATTTTAGAGAGAGAGAGAGAGCAGGAGCAGGGAGGGGCAGAGGGGGAGGGAGTGGGAGAGAAGTGGCGGAGTCTGATATGGGGCTCAATCTCAGGACCCTGAGATCATGACCTGAGCCAAAATCAAGAGTCAGACACTTAACTGACTGAGCCATCCAGGTGCCCTGAAATTGGTGGAATTTAACTAAGGTCTTTAACAATGTCAGTTTCCTGGCACAAAGTACTATGGTTATGTAAGATACTATCTTTGGGGAAGGCTAGGTGAAGGGTCCATGGAAACTCTGTACTATTTTAAAACTTGTGATTCTTAAAGATTTAAAATAAAAAGTTATTTTTTAAAAAGTGCATTATGGGAACCTATACATATTCATTTCACATAACCATTTTCCTGATCTGGGTAATTTTTTTTTTTATTATGAAGCAATGTGAATGTTTTCACTTTTAAAGAGTTTTGTTTTTCTTTTAACATAGCGGTTTCTATCTTAAATAAACTTAACACTGAATTCCTTTTATATTTTGACAAAATTATTTTTCCATAGTTTTCAACATGATGTATAATTTCTATCTTTGTAGTTTTCATGAGGTAGAGATAACTTTTTTATTGTGATTACCTACCACATAAATCATTGTATCAAAATTATACTTGTCCATTCGATCTATAGCAGCTGCAAGATCTCTGAAAAAAAAATGGCCATAGATTAAGAGTTACTAAGCAGATCTGGGTAAAAATTTGTTTTACCTATTTAATAGTAATGAGGCTTTTCTAATTAAGAAGTCCTATTATCCCACAGCCTAGAGTATATTACCCATGATTATATAATCCCAACTCCACACTTTGATATAAAATAATAGTAATAAAAATAGCTTTGGGAAAAGCAATAATAATAAAAGTACTGTGGAAAGATTAAAAAAAAAACCAAAATAAATAAACATAAGCTCTGGGAAAAGTAGTAGTATTAGGCAGAGTGTCTGTAGGTAAATACTTAATGATTCGTTAATTAAGCCTCTACTGGAAAGAATCACGTAAGTGTCACTTTTCTGCAGTACACTTTCTTAAAGAACATATTCAAAACTCAGGTGATGTGGCAGCTACCCCGGTATCTTTTAGCTACTCTTCTATTAGTACTATCGAGGACTTTCAAAATCTTCAATCAGTCACAAGCAACACCTTCTAAAGCACTGTAAAAGACCATAAAGTCCTTTGACAAAAAGTCAACTCTTCTTTCTCTAAGTAAGACTCAGTTTGCATCTAGTATGAATTAATGAAAAACAAACCATAAACTACGAAATTTCAAGTTGAAATTATGAGAGTATTGAAATTTAAAATTAAAGCTATTTTTGGTTAACAATATACGACACTGGGAAGATTTCTAAAGTTCCTAGATCTTTTGAAATGTTGAGGATCAACAAAATGTCTAGCCCCCACCTCGTGATCTTGATATAGAGCATGCATTTGCAACAGAGGCAAAAGCCGGCTCTTAAGGAACAACAAAATCTTACTCTTTTTTTTTTTTAAGATTTTTTTATTTTGAGAAAGCAGGGGTGTGCACGCAAGCAGGAGGGTAGGGGATGCGGGTGGGCAGAAGGATTGGGGGAGAGAGTCTTAAGCAGATTCCGCACTGAGTGTGGAGCCAATGCAGGGCTCGATCTCATGACCCTGAGATCACGACCTGAGCCAAAAACAAAAGTCAGATGCTTAACTGACTGTGCCACCCACACGCCCCCAAATCTTACTCTTTTTATGTATAAAGCACATACATGCATACAATACATACAAATGTACAGGATATCTGTGATATTAAAATTTCATGAGGTGGGGAAGTAGGAAAAATTGGCAAAAAGGCTCCAGAGAGCAGGGCTACAATGAAAAAAAAAAAAAAAGGCTGTGAAACACAAGATTATCCCCCAGATGAAGTCACAAATATAGACCCCTATTGGAGTTTTGGTTTGGGCCAAGGACAAAACAAAGAGAAGCCTTTTGATCCAATGAAATATAAAAGGAGAATGTTAACAAAAAGCTCTAGGTTGAGTTTGTAGAACTTGAGTTTGAAAGCAGGAAGGAATCCAAGGTTATTTAGTTCAGGCCTCTTATTTCAAAGTAGGGATTCACGGCCCAAGGAGGGTAAGTGTAGTTGTGGTCTCAGAACAAAACTCTAGGTCTCCAGCCTCACCCTGCGCTCTTGTTAGAGAAAAGTGCAGGAGAATACTGACAACTCCTTTAATTCACATCCATATATAGATGTATTCTATAAGGAACCCACTGAAAGGGCAGAAACTAAAGTTAGAGGTGAAAAATCAAACATTTCAACAAGCGGCAAAAAACACAATTATTCTCCCAAAGAGAAAAGACAAAGTATACGCATTAAGGTAAATACACAGAAAAATCCAGACCTAATGAATGTTAGCCCAAGAAAGATAACCAAATCAGGAAAGCTATAATCATTAGGACATGGAGTATCTGATGTGCATGGAAACATTTCCTATAGCCACTGCTTAAGGGTTTCTCTAGGTAATCTGTCCAGCAGTAATTGGTTGGCACAAAATATTTTTCTACTATTATTTTTTAACCTAGAAAAAGAAATGTACTTCTTACATACAGAGGTTCTTCTGACTTCCTAACTCCAATTGTATGGAATTGATAAAGGGAAATGCCAAAAAGTAACAGAAAGCAAGGGATCAATTTTCTAAGGCACAGGAGGAGAATCAGATGGTTGTATAAAGCTGTTGGAACAAATGATGGTAGTTAACAAGAACAGTAAATATCATTTCTTTAACTATGCTATAAAAGTGGGTTTATGATCCAAGATAAAACTCCAGCCTGGAAGACACCAGAGCCTTTTGCCAACACAGCCTGAGTATGGCCGTGTTGGCTTGTGTGCCTTTTTTATGGTCCCCTCTTCTTCTTCCTATTGGCTTTGTCCCAGATATAAGTGCTTGATAATCCAGTTTTTACTGATTAACAGAGACTATTCCTTTCCACAGGGGTCAGTCATGGAGAAAGAAGAAGAAGAAGAAGAAGAAGAAAAAAAAAGGCAAGATGGCTTACTTCTCCCTTGGCCTATTTTACCGCAGTTAGAATGAGGACTGACACTTATATGCACGTAAGATGGTCTTGACAGAGTGAGGACACCACTGAGCCACTATGACCACTTTCTAGTATACATTTCCTGCCAGTGTGCAATTGGAAAATATTTATAGTTAATTATGAGGTGCCTCACTTTTACAGTTTGTAGAACAATGTATTCAGCTGTGGAAATCCTATAATGTTTAACTAACTGTAAATAGTTTTTTCACATTTCTGATGATATTAAAACTTTCCAGGAACTATAACTGGCAATAAACAGAAACCCAATTTATTTTGAAGTGATGACGGCAAGAGATTTAGAAACTAGGATTTAATAACAGCTTTGAGGATAAAATGATTGTTTTAACACTGGTCCTACAACAAAGAACATGAAGTCATGTGCATTCTGATGTTGACCTTCATATTAGATACAAACCTAGTTGCATAGAGAGAAGTCCCATCGCTTCGCATTACAGTACAAACTGAGGAGGGGTCACCGTTCCCAGAAAGATCCACTACAGCTGTTCCTTTTCTAAAAATACAAAAAGGTAACTGAAGAAACATAATAAATTAAGACCTTTAAAAGAACAGTATCTATAACATCACCTTTAGCAAACCAGAAGCTACTTTCTATTACTTGTAACAATAAGCAGTATAACCAACAATAAAAAAAAACAAGAAGGAATCTAACCATGAATCTATTAAGAGTGGGTAAGTATGATGTAATTAATATTTGGTTATCCTATCTTTCTAAACTCTGTAGCTCTGGATAAGGTACTTAGTTAAGTCTTTAACATACCCAGTTGAAAAATGAGATTTCAACTGTAGTTTAACCATGAAACATATTCTTCCAATGCAAATTATAGTATTCAATATTGGGCTAATTTTTGACATGCCAAAAAAATACTCGAGTATTAAACCACGGAATTTTGTTATTGTCTTCCCTGTCTTATCAAAAAGTAGAATCTGTATATGGCAATCTAAGAATCTGCCTACGGACATTACTAAGCATGTTATGAACCACATTCTCCGTGTCTTCCTCATAAAGATGATGAGAGAAAGTACTCTTTGGTACTATGAAAACTGGCACTTCTAAGCAACTGGTTTGCTTCTGTATTACAGATGCTTGGGCTCCTATGACTGGTACTACTTCTGTTTGGCTGACAGGAAGGTCAAAGATAAATTAGAAATCTGCCTTAAGTAAGGGAACAGCATCCCAGTACGTGTAATACAACATGCCATTATCATTCCCGATTCTGTATTAGTTTTTCTGCCTCTGCTTCCTGATTTCCTCATTTTACTCTTTCAAAAGTTTGTATTGTACCTATTTACATAAGGTGCCTTAAATACATTCTGAACAGGATATGGTTTTTTAAAAAGGCAGGGTTGAGTAAGAAGATGCAATTTCTATTTCCTTTTCTCAGTTATATCATTATCAGCTTGTGTGACAGTAGGTCAGTCACTTGTACTTTCTGTGCTTCAGTTTCTGCATATGTGAAGAGCAGGTAACAACTCTTCTTCCAGCCTTACCAGGATTTTGTCATGGGCAGCAGAAGACTGTATGTAGAAAAGTACTTTGAACAGGAAAAAGCACTATAAAATGCCAGGAAGGCTGCACACCACATTCTGTTGTCCTGAGACTATACCAATACCCATTTTTCACAGAAGAAATAACCTTACTAAAGAAAAGTAACCCAACCATACACTGTTTTCTGTAGGAGTCCTTTACTGTCCAGCAACTTTAAGACTTCTTGAGATTTTTCACGATAAAATGACTCTCCGGAGTATTCATCAAAGTGTACTCCTAGACGCTAAAAGGGTTCAGAAACAAAAGAAAGTTACTTAAATGTCCTATTATCTTGCCCTCAGACAAGACAGGATACTCTATAGTCTGTCACACAGATGGGGAAAATAAGAACAAGTCACTCTTTCGCATCAAACCTTCTGATAACTCCTCCCACACCAGTCAAGTCCTCACAATAGTACTGTGCTGTCTGATACGGCAGTTGCTAGGCCCACGTGGCTATTCAAATTAAATAAAATTGAAAATTTAATCTCTTAACACTACTCATGCTTCAAGTGCTCGACAGCCACCTGAGGTTAGTGGCTGGACAGCACGTCACCGAACATCTTTAGCACAGCAAGAAGCTAGACGGGACCACCCTGGACAATGTCCCCTATTAGGCCCCACCCTACAACCTCTTCACGTTCCTCTCCTTCTGCTCTTCTTCCTGCGTCCTTACTCCAGCTGCATGGGTTTCTTTGACAAAACTCTTTTCATTCAACCCACAGACAGCATACTCCATCTTCCCTCCCCTGCCTCATTTTTCTTCATAGCATCATTACCACCTAACAGACTGTATATGTTCTTGTTGAATTCCCATGGTCTTTAATTTGGTTAATTCTCTGTGCCCATGCTGGACTGTAAAGTCCATGACAGAAGGACTCATATTTCTTTTATTCACTGTTGTTTTCCCACCCCCTAAAATGTTTATTAAATGAACAAATTTATATGTATCACATACAGGCCTAAGGAAGTGAAAGGAGAAAAAAACGATTAAGAAAAAGTGAAGGAGGGGCGCCTGGGTGGCACAGCGGTTAAGTGCCTGCCTTCAGCTCAGGGCGTGATCCCAGCGTTATGGGATCGAGCCCCACATCAGGCTCCTCCGCTGGGAGCCTGCTTCTTCCTCTCCCACTCCCCCTGCTTGTGTTCCCTCTCTCGCTGGCTGTCTCTATCTCTGTCAAATAAATAAATAAAATCTTAAAAAAAAAAAAAAAGTGAAGGAATGAAAAGAGAGAAAAGAGAAGCCAGACTGAAACAAATACCAGAATGCCAGCTGATATTTGCCTGTGAAGTTCATAGGATTTTTTCGAAGCTCCAACTTCCAGCTCAAAGAATACTATTTGAGTCCTAATTTTCAACTGAATGACAAATCTAAGTTTTAAAACACGAGCTTTAGAAGCAAGTTCACAGGGCACCTGGCTGGCTCAGTCAGCAGGGCATATGGCTTTTGATCTCAGGGTCATGAGTTCAAGCCCCATGTTGGGCATGGAGCCCATTTTAAAAAAAAGAAGCAACTTCACTACTTGGTAGTACCGTCAAGAGCTGCAACCCATCACAGGAGAGCAGGAGAGTAGGTGGGCACCTTGTAAATCCGCACATATTCTCCTACGCTGAGGTCCCGAAATTTCTGCCACAGTGCAAGTGCTTGCGTGTCACCCAGTTCTAATCGCTGGAAGAACTCATGTGCTGATTTTGCAATATTTTTATCATCTGTTGCTTCTTTATTAACTTGTACATAAACCTAAAAGCACAACAGTACATTAAATAAAGTACATTAGTCACTGTTACCTTTAATGGAAGAAAACAAAACACAATTCTGATAATTTTCATTTAAAGGTTAGCCCATTGCCCTCATCAGAGTAAAACCTTTTTTTCCCCTCTTTTTTTTGCCATGGGCCCTTATTGAACCCTATAGACCCCTTCTCAATATGTATCTAAATGCGTAAAGTAAAACACATATGCTTATAAAGGAAATAATACATTGAAATAGTTATCCAATTATTATTTTTTTAAAGTGTGATATTGTAATGGAAGAAAATGCTAAATTTCTGATAAAGGTTAGGGAAAATGTGTAATTTTTTACTTCCCTTCCAAATTCACAGACTCTTAGGTTAAGAATGCCTGGGTTAGATTAAGCTAGCATTTCTTTTTTTTTTTTTTTTTAACAAAAAGGCAAATTATTACCGCTGCAACTTCTCTGAGAAAAGATCAAAGAAAGTAGAATGGCTCAATTTGGCTAAGACAAGGCCAAAGATTGATGTGGCAGTTGTTTTAAGAAAGATTTTTAAAACTGTTCTCTAAATCTGCAAAAGACTAGGAAAATAGCTGATCTAGGAAGACCTTTGGATAGTTGGCTTACTTACACTCCCACTTAGGCTCCTGAGAACTGTGGGGACCACTTACTTCTGGAGTGTTTTTGCATCATCTATCTTGGCTGGTTTAGTTCTGCCCCACCCAGTGACAGCAATGGAGCTGGATTGCTTAGTAAGGGTTCTTCCATTTCTATGACTCTATGTTCACAGTTTAGTTAATAGTACTCCAGTCTCCAAAATGCAAGATTAATAAATGATACTGAAACATCAACTTTGCACCTCAAGTAGTACTGAAGTTACGCATATAAAGATTTTACTTCTAGGGGCATCTGGGTGGCTCAGTCGGTTAGGGTCCAACTCTTAATTTCAACTCAGGTGGTGGTCTCAGGGTTGTGAGATGGAGCCCTGTGTTGGGATCTGCGCTGGGTGTGGAGCCTACTTAGGATTGTCTCTCTCCCTCCCTTTCCCTCTCTCTTTCCCTCTCAAAAAAAAGATTTTACTTCACTTACAGGATGAAACATGAATGATAAATTTACTCTCCTCATATTTTTTCCAGAAAGCTATGAAAGTAGCATAAAAGTAATAAAAATCAGCAAATAAATTACCAAAGAAATATGAGGAATCTAAACTGTTATAGTAATATCATCAAAATATCAATGGCAGATAAAGTGATTTTACTGCTGGAGAGTAAGTACACTGGGACAACTGTAATGTGGCTTATACCCACTAGATACCACCAAACAAAAGGAACAGGGCATTAAACATTTCTGTCAAGGTCAAAATGCCTTACCTTTCATAGATGGTTTGTGTTAGTTACTGGAATGGCAGAATTAAATGAATAAATATTCCCCCCAAAAGTTAAAGCTACCTAATTTTTTTTTCCTCTTTAAAGCACATTGTGCAGAAAAGAGTTAATATAGCAGACCAGAGACTGCTATCCTCAAAATGTCCTGTTCGCAAGGTTAGCCCTTGGCTGGCATCTGGGATCTTGGATTTGGGAAATGTTCCCACCAACCTAATTGATAGGAGTGGGTCACTATGCTTAAGTTATGAAAACAATAGAGTTTATGCTATTTTGGAACATGCTAAGCAGAGGGTGCCTACGTGATCAAACTCCAAAAGAAACTTTGGGCATGGAGCATCTGATGAGCTTCCCTGGCAGACAACATTTCATGTATACTGTTCCAGTTTGTTGCAGGAAGACCTGCGTGTATCCTGTGTGACTCCACTAGGAAAAGACTCTTGGATGCTTAGACCTGGTTTCCAACAGACTTCACCACATATGCCTTTCCCTTTACTGATGTTGCTTTGCATCCTTCTGCTGTAATGAATCATAGCTGTGAGCACAACTATACGTGGAATCCTATGAGTCCTCTTAATGAGTTACCAAACTTGGTGGTGACCTTAGAAGACCAGGCACACATATCATAGAAAATTAATCTCCATGTGCTCCTATGAAATAAGTCCAGAATAAGTTAGCAACAGAAGATGATGATATACATAGGTCTCTAAATGATTTGTGGTTCAAAATCTCTTTCACACACACCCCCATCACACACTCATGTTCACACCATTTATAAGCAAACATACACAAAATATCCTTGTTTTCAGAAAAGGCTTTTTTTTTTTTTAAATCTAGGACTCCAAACTCAGATAGCCAACATTTAAAAATCTAATATGCATGTGAACTACTGATAAGAGGATTTTTAGAAAAAACTTCACCAGAATCTTTTCCCTTCCTTAAAACTTAAAATAGAGATAATTAAAAAAAAATAAAACTAAACCCAAGAATCTTGGCATTTCAGCAATTTGTAGTTATAAACCAAACATTACTGAAAATCAACTGGCACTATTAAGCAGAACAAGAGAAGAGCCTTAATTAGCACTTAACAATCTGCCTGTAAATGCACAATATAAAACTATAATTATTAACATTCATCACAATTTTAGAAAAGAAATGCATTTTCCTTCACAAAATAAATACTATGTACTTCTGAAATTATAGACAGTTTTAAATTTAGTTACCACAAACTTTTAATGCTTAGAAAGTATGCATTAAAAAAAAGTATGCATTTTGAAGACAGCTTCCTTTTGAGGCTAGATCTAGACACAAAAGGAATAAAAAGGAAATTTTAAATTTGGGTTTAATAATAAGAATGTCGCTTAAGCAAAATGTTCTTGAGGATGGAAATAATTTTTCTTTTAGTTACCAGAATGCAAAAGTGAGCTGAAATATATTATGGAATAAACTAAGTGTTTAAGACTTTAAAAGGAATATTAACTTTTTCACTATTTCTAGATGATGGTATTCCCAAAAGGCACATGACATTTTATTTCTAGTTTAACTGATTAAGATAATTACAGTCAGCTCTTAAGATGATCTGTCCATACGTAAACAAAGAAGTGCAAAAAATGAAAGTAGTATGTAATGCCCTCTTACTCTCTTAAATTTGATTCTAGAATACCGTTAGCAACACAGACACAATTTAATTCTTTGGTACAGGGCTCTAACCCCAACACTGGTTATTTTTGTCTTTAAATGGAGAATAACTGCTAAGAATGGTTAGCATTACTTAGACACTAAAGACACTGTTAACTATACATTTGTCTTCTATCATAAAATGCATTTAATTTTGATTTCATTTTTTAGAAAAAACAATGAATTCATGATTATAATTCAAACAAGCAAGCTCATTGTTAGTTTAACGTTGTTTCTTGATCAGAAATTTCTTATAGAACTGCTGGTTGAGATGGATTTCTAATGTTAAACTAAACATTAAAGAAATTCAAACAAATTAATAGTTATAATTTAAAAGATCAATATACCAGTTAATAATAAAATCTAAACTTGCTAGATAAAAAACTTGAAAAGTGATTATCAAGTTTCTCTTCATTGGTATGTCATTACCAGCATATAAAGGCATTTTAGTCTATTCATCTTCTTTCAATATTTGTAATCTCCCATTTTTATTCCTTGTTTATAATAATATCCATGATATCTTATTCTTTTATTCAAGGGTGATAAGGATTAACTTCTATATATTAGGTAATAGTACACAGTGTTACACATTTCTCATGCTAAAAAAATTTTTTTTGCACACTTCAACGGGGTGTGATAATTACTGAACTATTAACATGTACTCTGGCCTTACTCAGTATTCCCATCCTTGTTCTAAGAACACTCAGAGGACAATGGACACTGTAGTAACCCTCAGAAGTGTAGGGTTTAGGGAGAAAGGCTAGTAGCTTTGGAGAAGATGGTCAAGAGCAATGGTAAAGCAGAAAAGCTGCCAGGAGAGAGGAAAAGAGAATTGCTTAGATTGAGGAGGGGATAGGGAAACATTCCCAGGAAAAACAAAAGTTGGGCAGTCGCTGGGGTGGCAGCGGGACCTCTGAGGGAAATCGTTTGCAGTATTCCCACACAGGGAGGCTGATCTCTAGGCCTAAGGAACTGGGCCACAGCAAGGATCTCCCAGGTTAGGTTGGTCATACAAGCAGAGCTGTGTGCCTCCAGGTCATTATGTAGGCTTGCATACTGGGCATATCAGTCAAGACCAGTGTGGACTGAAGCAAAGGAAAGGCCTCCATGCCCATCCTGAGATGCACATTAGAGCCTGGAGAACTCTGTGATTTGGGAGATGAGAAATCCTTAACAGTGACTTAAGTTGACTCTTAAAACCACTCTCAAAAGTATGGCTGGGTTCAGATTTAATTAGGCTTATAATTTAAGAGCTATTTCTTGCATGTAAGTGTTATAATGAGTAAAATACACCCCAAACTAACCACCACTTTCTCTGGAGAAAAGTAACATGACCTAAATAAAGAACTCTTGAATTCACGTCTTTATAAAATAAAAATTTTTAACTGCATAAATAATCCCCTATGTGTCTAGAATTGATTTAGTCTTGAATTATTTTAAGTTTGTGAAATTTTTTTTGAGAATCTAAAGCTAGGAAAAACATGGTCTCTTGAGGAATAGATACTATTCCACATTTAAACAATGAGAGCAAGTAAATATTATCACTCGTGAATTTGGTGTTTTGATTTTGCCCTATTTTCTACTTGACCCTCCCCCCCCTTTTTTGCTACTGATATAGGGAAACTCGGGGTCAAACCGCTAATATACTGCTATCTAGCAATATACTATCCTCTGACTTTCTATGTCCTTTCATTAAATGCCCATCACTGTAATTACCTCAAATCATTTTACAAAGGGGAAGGGTGAAAATAATAAATACTTTTGAGGTCATTATGAACTTAAGAGAAAATTTATACTATTGTATTAATATATCATGTTACCTTTATAAGTGCCAGTGGTAGGATACAGTGTTAATGCATGCTTTATTGGTATAATATTTATCTCTATGAGAGGCTGCTCATATTTTGGAGGCATTTCTATGATTATCAAAATTCTTATTAATAAGCATTATGCAATGAGTCAAGTTCTAAAAACTTCTGTAGCCAAAAAAAAAAAAGAGACTGGATTATACATTCTTAAAACAGTGTTAGATGTTATTACAGTCCATTCAAGTATGGTTTTGTTTTTGTTTTTGAGAGAGACAGAGAGAGGGAGAGGCAGAGGGAGAATCTTAAGCAGGCTCCATGCCCAGCACGGAGCCTGATGTGGAGCTAGATCTCACAACCCTGAGGTCACAACCTGAGCTGAAATCAAGAGTTGGATGCTTAACCAACTGAGCCACCCAGGTGCCCTGAGGTCCATTTTAGTTTAAACCTAGGAGGAACCCTGAGAAATTACTTTAAAAAATTATCATTAAAACAAGTAAAAAAGTAAATGATGACATCCACATACTCAGGATTTAGATTTAACACTTGTTAACTTTTTACCATAAGAAAATTTTTTTTGAAAGTGGAAAGGCTTTTTGATACATGTTTCAAAGCTTATTATGTATGTTTTCCTTGAACCAATACTGTGAATTCTAAACAGCAAGTATGTTAGTTATTTAACTTATAAGCTAATTCACGGGGAATAAACTATTATAAAACCACTTCCTCCGTTTCATGACAATAAATCAGAACTAAATAAAAGGTTTTAAATGGTGACCAACAAAAGTTCCAAGTCCACACATAATACAGCCAGACATCATGGGTAAAAAATGACTATAGGTACATAGAAAAACCAGTAGCGAAACAAAGCACAAAAATGGAATGCAGCAGAGAAATGACTGCAGGTGTTAAATATTTTCATCACAGAAAAAGAAATACTAAAAACTAACCTATAATTTTTACATACAAAAACTGAGAAACCCAAATTGGGCGGGGGGCACTGATCGTGGTGCCAATCAGAAGGAGGTAGGGCACAAACTGCCACCGGATGGCTGAAGCCAAATTCAGAACAGGTGCGATGGAAGGGTGAAACTGCGACAAGTAAACTACCAACTGTGTTCCTGGTACAGCAATTTGAGGATGAAAAAAGGAAAATGTCATGTAAGTAATTACAACCAATGGAAATGAAGGGCCAGAAAGGCATTCTGTAATGCCAGTGGAGGGCAGGGCAGTGCAGTGAGCACTTGGGAACCAGACTGCCCACGCCAGAATCCTGGGTCTGGCCCTTGGGTTCTTCATCAGTATACTGCATGATGAAGTTAGATTCTGAAGAATGGTAACTAGTGTATCCTACAATAGTTAGTTCTTTCCTGAAGCTATACAGTAGGATTTATATTACACAACTTAATGATTATAGCTTGAAGTCCAGAATTGTGATGCCACCGGGTTTGTTTTTTTCAACATTCCTTTGGCTATTTGGGGTCTCTTCTGGTTCTATACAAATTTTAGGATTATCTGTTCCAGTTCTGTGAAAAAAGCTGATGGTATTTTGATAGGGATTGCACTAAATGTGTAGACTGCTGTAGGTACTACAGATATTTTCACAGTATTTGTTCTTCCAATCCATGAACATGGAACGTTTTTCCATTTCTTTGTGTCTTCCTCAGTTTCTTTCATGAGTATTCTATAGTTTTCTGAGTACAGATCCTTTGCATCTTTGGTTAGATTTATTCCTAGGTATCTAATGGTTTTGGGTGCAATTGTAAATGGCGTCCTTAATTTCTCTTTCTTCTGTCTCATTGTTGGTATATAGAAATGCAACTGATTTCTGTGCATTGATTTTATATCCTGCCACTTTGCTGAATTCCTATTATGAGTTCTAGCAATTTTGGGGTGGAGTCTTTTGGGTTTTCCACATAAAGTGTCATGTCATCTGCAACGAGTGAAAGTCTGACTTCTTCTTTGCCGATTTGGATGCCTTCTATTTCTTTTTGTTGTCTGATTGATGCTAGGACTTCTAGTACTATGTTGAACAGCAGTGGTGATAGTGGACATCCCTGCCATGTTCCTGACCTTAGGGGAAAAGCTCTCAGTTCTTCACCATTGAGAATGATATTTGTTGTGTGTTTTTCACAGATGGCTTTTATGATATTGAGGTATGTACCCTCTATCCCTACACTATGAAAAGTTTAAGTGGGAGACAGAGAAAGGGACAAAAAGAACCATAAGATCAAATTCATTCAAAATTTAACACAGGCATGGTGTTTGGGGCTGGCAATAAAAGATTAGGAAAACATGCTCCTTCCTCTCAAAAAGCTTACAACTAACTACAATTTGACAAGGGAAAAACCCGGGATCCAACCAAAGTACAGGTTTTCTTTTAGGAACAGGCTAAAATCATTTATTAATATGTGCCTAAAGCTAAAAAATAAAAAAAATTTAAAAAATTAAAAAAATTCCTCATTTATGCTACACGTTTTTGTTGAAAGTAATCCACAATGACAACTATTATTTTAAAATGAAAACTGGGTCTGCAAAAATTAGCACAAAGATAAAAAAACCTGGAGGCTGCCACTTTAGGCTCTGCATTTTTTTCTGTCCTGCCAAGGAAGGAGGAAGAGAGCCAGTTGGCGCCCTACTGGATTTCTATCTTATATTACAAACAGCAAGGTGGGTGTATTTGACTTACTCTCTTTTGTTTATAAATGCTGCTTCCCTATGAAGTTTTAGACAAAGAACATTTAATGAAACCAATGCCACTGTTCCTCGAGGTTTCAGTTATTCACAGACGTACCCCTGCCCTTGTTCCTTCCTTTCGTCCACCCATCAATTAACAACCTCTGTATAGATATGCAATCTCCCACTTTTTGAGGCTCAAAAGCCTGAAGATTTGTGGTACACTGAATAGAAAGAAACATACATTTAAGTTTCTATGGAATTTGAGAACAGACTTTACTAAAATATTTAAAATATTATGAGCAACAAAGACTATTTTCGGGATTAAATAAAACCTTTGAGGTGGGGTGGGAGATAGGAACTTCATATGAAGTTGTACTCTAAATTCTTAAAAATGTTCTCCTAATGACATAAGATCTTCGAGGGAGGTGTTTGTACTTTCTGTGGCACGGGTGTCTTTGTGGGCCTGGAGCTGAAGAAAGGCTCACTAAGCTTGTGTTAAAAAAAAATACTTGCCATTATTCCAAGTTTTAAAAAATAATACAATAAAAATTCCAGGCACTAAGGTGGCACGTTTTACTTAAAGACAACCATAAAGAATTACTAATTCTGAAACTCTTGCCTATGAACAAAACTCAATGAAAAAGAGAAAAAAAAATCTTTTGGTTAATATTCTAAATCAAAATGTAGGCATTTAAAGTGCAGTGCAGGCCTGGACTCAGGAGGAAATTACAAACCCTTAAAGGTCTTTAAGAATTACAATGTGATTTTTGTTAAATTTAACTACAAAGCCCCAGGACAAAAATCACTTATCAAAAAGGAAAATGATGAAGCATTCTTGGTAGCGTTGGCCAGAGAAGTAAAGCATTATTTTGCTAAGTGCTCTTCCTCACACACAGGTATAACAGCTTTAGTCGATCCCTAGAACGACACCAACACAGCTGATGTTGTATCAGTGTTTCTTCTTGTGAGGCCCAGAAGCCGCAGAGATAACAAGCAGGATGATGAAAAGGAAACACATCCCTGGAGATTAACTGGACAGGAAGACCTTTACTAATGAACTCCAGGAAAAACTGAGGACAGAGAATCAAAGTACCCAAGGACTAAATGAGGCAGAAAAGGAAGGAGTTCACACTGGGCAAAAGCCAGGAAAAGGAGGCAACAAGAAAGGAAAAAAGCACACATACATTCAGAGAAACACATGTATCTTCCCCCACAGAACAAGAGGAAAAAAGTATATAATCATGTTTTTCAAGTCTAAAAGAATTATAGTTATTGCCATGAAGACAGCTGCAGTTACATAGCAACCGACAAAAAAAAATTAGAGAAATTTCTTTGTTGAATCTGTTATCTTATGTGTTTATTCTAAGACAACTCTATACCTAGAGAAATACTGTCCCAAATCAACTAAAACAGAAATATAAGAAAACATGGATATGAAAACGAAAAGAACTCCCTAGTAAACTAAAAGCAACATTTTCAATTGTTTTGGTTCCTTGTTTTAAGGAATATTTTTAAAACCTCTGGGATTAAAATTAATCCAAGCTGCCTGGGACTCTGAAAAGAAAAAACTGAAGCATTTTCTACTATTGTTTCTTGCCAACTTACTTCAAAGAGATGCTGTAAAGGATTGGATTGAAGTTTTTCTTCATAGCCAAACAGTTGGAAGCCAGTTCCCAGAAGACCTACCACAATAATCCGTACATGAAAAAATTATAAAATGGAACAGTAGAAAACAGTCATGGCAGGGAACAGGTATAGTTGTATCAAAAGATCAAGCTCTCATAATTATGTGTCCTGAGAGCACTGCAAACACATGCTATCATCTTCGGCTACCCCATAAACTCACATAAGTTAAATTCAATGTAATGAATCACAAATTCACTATATTGAATAGATCACTGCAATTAACTTCACAGACACCAATAGATTATGAACTCATAAAAGGCAGAGTCTAGGACTAACCTGTCTTTGTACTAACAGTGCCCAACACTTTCCTAGCAGACATAATAAAACAAGCAAAATAAAACAGCTATCCTGGGGAAGGACATCATGATGCTAGAAACTGGATGCTTAAACTTTGCGAAAACCAACTGATGGGAAGTGATTTCAGAACTTTCTTTTTAAACTTGCAGGTGTTAAAATAAAACAAAGGTAGAAATTGGCTTGGTGTTATGAGTTCTTAAACCAATAACTGAAGGAGAACATAAAAGATATAAAAGATAAAACTCAAAACATACCTGATTACCTCTTCCATTCAAGGTGACTGATCAACAAAATTCTTTTTTATCTGGCTATATATGTGTCTTATATTTGTCAATGATTTTTTTTTTGTCTTTGATTATAAGTTCAGCATTCAGGGTTAGTGTTAATTTGAACCTTAATTTTTTTTAAAATAGTAATTGAGGTAATAGACTATGAGTACTTATATTCTTAAGGTATTCTTGCTAAAAGATGATCACAATTTCAGTTTAAAAGGATATATGCAGCCTGGGGTCAGGAGCAATAAAAGGTGGTTTAATTATTTTAAAAACCAACCTGTTTCTACAACTATATCAATTACTAAGCTTCAGATCTAAAGGAGCTATTGTCAGGGGACCTTGCTGACCAACATTTTTCTATAGAGGCTCAGCAAAAAGTGGGATGCTACTGAACACGGAAGATACAAAATATTTTGAAGCTTTAGACAGAACTAGAAGGATGACTGAAAAATGTACCAGCCCTATTCACTTTAAGCAAAAGCAAATGTGATTACAATTCAGGGTCTTGGGAGCGGAATGTGGAAGGATACCCACAGTGCCTAAAAAACGGAAACAGGAAAAGTAAAGGCCAATCCCCATTTAACATTCAACCTAATATATTTTCAAATACTAAGTTTGTGCTTAGAAACTATCTGCCAACTTTCAACAGAAGAGAGCTGAAACACCCAAAATTAAAACTCTTCAACAATGATGGTTATAATGGAAATGGAGACAGATCATTAGCCGTAGCAGTTCTTTAGAGAAACATTGCAATAAAATTCTGTAGCTAAAATTAAAGAATACCATAATCACCATATTTGCTAATGCCTGTGAAATGCATAAATCGGTTAAACTAATGTACAGTGGATGCCATCTATTAAATCTGACTGTTGAGCCTAGAGCCTAAACCTCTGACTACCAGCTGTAGTGAACTGCAGATGGATCTTTAAAATGCAGGGCATGTTTACTGATTCCTCCACAATGAATACTAACGGCAGTGATAATTGGTTCAAGTTCTACGCTTTTTAGAGTCTAAAAGAGATTTTTATTAACTGAAATGAAAGAGAAGGTCGTGATAAATCTGTCTTTGGAAACTCCGATTTCATTTCACTAGATATGATAGAACATAACAGTATTAGTGAACTTCAGAATTGGTAGTGCACGCTGCACGTTATAGAAGCTTTAAAATATTATCTAGCCTTTCTTTTGGATTAGTACTATAAAATACTTCTGAGGACGGATTCATTCATCACTCTTAGTGCTTCCTGTGTGCCAAGCACTATGGACACAAAAATAATCAAGACATGGTCCATGCCATCAGGGAACATATCATATGGCAGGCGAGAGAAGCACACAAATAAGAACAGACTATGACAAGCGTATGTGAGTAGAGCTGGATACTAGGAACGTCATGATGTGAGATGTAGGCAAGTCTGTGTGACACTAGGGCTGGATCTTAAAACACACAGTAGTTGCCAGAGGTTTTTAGAATCTTGCGTATCACATGCTACCAGTACTTCGCTACCGTAGCAACTTCGTTTCATCCTGCCCCTCCTTGATTACTGGTGTACTGTGAGCAAGGAATGGTTCCGAGTAAACTCAGGACGTTAGAGATAATTTACGGCATTCAACTATTTGGGTCTCACTCCTTTCTTCCTCTCTTTTCTTTCTGACCCCCTGCCACTGTACAATTTAAGAAGGAGCCCAAGTATTCCACTTTCTTTTTCCTCTACACCACTGGCTCAGGGTACAACAGATAACCTTCCATGTATGATGGCCCAGGGAGGCTGGACTTCACTTGTTTTAAAAATGACACGGTTGTAGTTGAGAAGGATATACAGAGCTAGACTTACTTCTTCCCTGGTACATTCACTTCTGCATTTGACACATGTAAGCTACTTTTCTTTAATAAAACCACAAAAGCCTGTATTTTTCAGGTATTGCTCTGAATGCGTGAAGTTTCCTCCCTCAAACTTATTTCTGTGGTGAGAATTACTCTAACAAATAGAAAACAAGCTTTATGCAAAAAGCCATTAGGGAAAAAAAAAAAAGGTAAGAGGCACACTTTGTCCATTGGATTCTCCTATACTGTCATGATCAAGTGACATAATATTAAAAGAAATTAAACTTAACAGTGAAATGAAATATCAAATCTCAGACTTACTTACCAAACTGCATGCCCCAATCTCCAAGGTAATTTATTCTGGTTACTTGATGTCCTAAAGCTTCTTTGAGATTTGCTATAAAATTTCCTAGTAATCAACAAAATATATGGTTTCTCATTCTTGTTATCCATTTTGGCATAAGAACCATGTGCTTTTCTATTATCAAAGCATAACACAGAAGTTTTTTTGTTTTGATAAAATTTACCAACTCATTTTTTTTTTTTTTTTTTTTTTTTTACTAAAACATTCATTATGGTGTTTTCATCTATGCTATGGAAAGGGAGAAGAGAATTATTTTGGGGGCAGTTATTCAAAAGAATCTCACAATTTTCACAAGAACTGAATTTTCAGAAGCATCAATGGGAGCTGGGAATACATGTTAGAATAACTGCAATTCCAAAAACAGAAAATAACAGAATCTCAGTAATTAAGAAGAAATAATTTGGCTATGCCCGAAAGAGCCAGAGCCATACAGTGTTTCTTCTCAATAGCTCACTCTTCCTTCTTCCAATCCCTGAAGTCCATCTCCTCATGCCTGCTCCCTAAGAGTACACGGTAGTCCAAGAACTTCATCTTCCTATACTACTGATACTGGTTTAACATTCGACATCTACTCCACTCTCCTAGTGTGTCCTCACCTGCTGCAGAGGCTGGAAGCCTAAAAATTTCATTTCTCAGAATCTCCTGCAGTTAGGGTTTCAGAAGCCATTCATGTCTGCGCATTCAGATACACTTTGCATGAGACTCAGAAGGCAGAAACGAAGTGAAAGGGAAGCTACTTCTATTTTTTTATGAAAGGCACAGCTGTGGAGGGTTTTTTGTTTTTTTTGGTGGCATCGCTAATAGAGAGCACAGTGTCCTGTCATATGACCTCCAAGGGAACTGAAAGGGTATGGGGCTGCCTCTTTTGCTAATATGAATTCTAGAAGGCATGACAGGACTAGCGGCAGCTTCCTGTGACAGTGGTAGCATGGTTGCCACTGGAAGGGACTGCAGAAAAGGCAGAAGCACCCTTGATGACCAAGCTCTATGGTATGATTTGGGGAGTCACTTATGTTACTTTATCCAAAACTTCTTCAGCACTTCCAACAACTTTGCAAACTATTCAATATCTTGTAATAAATCCTTGCCTGCTTTTACAACAGTGCATTTAGTTTCCTGCAAATAATCCTTCACCAATATGCATATCTGACTTAAACTACTGCAGCTACTTCTCTTCCAGCTTCTCTATGTCTACACTTTCCCAGTCTACATAGTTCCTACAGCAACCTTCTTCAGCTGCTACTCAGACTGTATTCCTACTTTCAATTAATTTTTTAATTAGCACCTTATTATCTTGCAAATCAACCAAATGACACAAACCTAGGGTTTTGGGAATGATTTTGGAAAAGTTACTTCTGGTATGTAAGTTTCCATAGACCACAGTTAACCAAATTTACCAAACAGGGCTGTTGTGAAATTAATTGAGCTAATACATGAAAACACTGAACATGGTAAATAAATTCTCAGTATTATCTCTTCCTGGTCCAAATTTTTCCTTAACAACTTTAAACAACTTTATCACGTTCTGTCCATCATTTACTCACTCCTATAGTTTTGACCTACTCATGAAGCTTTTCATATACAGTATATTTTTTATATTCTTTTTAAAATCAAGTCCTACCATTTCCTCTCTCAAAATGCCCCACAGGATCTTTCCAACAATGACAGGTGACTCCAGTTCAATAATGATCTATGCCACAAAGTGCGGGTTGTGCCAATTCTTAAAAATATTCAAACGACAGGTTAAATGACTCTCCCTCAAGCATGCAATAGACAGATTTGTATACCATAAGATAGACTGCATGAGATAAACTTCAAAGTCTCTTCCAATTCTAACTGCAGGTTTTAAATTACGCTAGTGGATCATGTCATGTTTTAAATGAAAATCTTAGCACATACATATACACTGAAGCATTATAGCTATGAAGTATAATAGCAATCTTTCTTCTTATTTTTTTTTTAAGATTTTATTTATTCATTTGACAGAGAGACAGCCACTGAGAAAGGGAACACAAGCAGGGGGAGTGGGAGAGGAAGAAGCAGGCTCCCAGCGGAGGAGCCCGATGTGGGGCTCAATCCCATAACGCCGGGATCACGCCCTGAGCCGAAGGCAGATGCTTAACGACTGTGCCACCCAGGCGCCCCAATAGCAATCTTTCTTAGAACAGTCTTACTTCAATTTCCAATCTTGAAAGCTCCAGTTAGTACTCAAATGATTGAGACTGAGCTTCTTTTTTAAAATTGATATAATTAATGTATAACATCATTTCTTTTTTAAAATAAAGTATATGAACAAAAAACTCTTATGATTATCATTCCCACATAACTGTTTTCATTTTTGCATCTGTCAGATCTTCTCCATATGCATATGTATTTTTAAAAAGTTAAAATTATTAACAAACCTAACAGTTAAAATTGGTTTCTGAGTTAATCTTTTGGTTTTGAAACAAATTTTTTTTTTTACCTCTAAACCAATTTTTCCCATTTTATGTAATATTTAATTAGCATCAAGCTCATATAAATCTGAACTTTGTTTTTTGCCTTATGTTATTTAAGCATTACAGCATTAGAATGCATTATAAAATACAGCCCCGAAGTCATGTTTAGTATTTTCTGTGAAACTAGCGACACTTACCTATGATGGTAGAACGCAAATGTCCAACGTGAAATTTTTTGGCAACGTTAGGTGAACTGCAAATAATTACGAAAGTTATATTTCTGTTCTAAGAACAAAAGCTCTAAAATGAACTAGGTCATGCCTCACAGTTTAGCATAATTGGGGATTAAGGCCTTTGGTAATTTAGGGCAAAGATAAGTGAAAAATTAGAAATTTAGAGCAAAGCTAAATTAGAACTCAGAATCATCCTTAGTGAAACTGATCCTGTCACTCATGAGGTAGTACCATCCACAGAAATGGCACACTTAGGAAGCAGATACATTTAAGGATAAAAAGGATGAGGAAATTCAGAGATATTGTTTTGAGACAAAAACAATGCACATTACTGGGAATTAAGTTTCATATGCCAGCTGTAAACCCTTTATCCTCTTAAAAATTACTGACCTCAGAGAAATTTTGTTCATATGGATATTATCTATCAAAAGTTGTCATCAATAATTTAACAACAGCAAATGCTTCCAGAGCACTCACTACCTGACAGGCACAGTTTCATGCACTTTACACGTATTAACCCATTTAATACTCGTAAGAGTTGTGAGGTAATCTCTCATCTCTTACTTTACAGATGAGGGAACTGAGGCAACAAAGAAAAAGGAAAATGAAGCAAATGTGGCAATATCTTGATGACTCTTGATTCTGAGTGAGAAGGATGTGGGACTTAATTATACTGTTGTGTTTTGTGTATGTTTGAAAATTTCACAAGTTTCTCAATATTAGAAAAAAATAAATTAACATGAACACAGATAAGAGTGGTAAAATGAGAGCTTAATTTTGATCTGTTTCTAAAGCCTTATATAAAGGGTATTACAATTTAAATACTTGACTCTACATTAATATGTGCACAACTGTAGAATTATGACTCTACAAGAATATTCATTTATTATTTAGAAAGAAAGCAAATGTCCTTCTATAGGTTAAAAAATAAGGAATCTTCCACTTCCCACCAAGACAGAATAACAAGGATTAGATTTACCCTTCTGCCTTAAACAACCATAAAACCAGAAAAATATATGAAACACTGGTTTTATAAACTGGACAGTGAAGGACTGTGATTCCTGACAGAATGAGAGCAAAAAAGTTGACCCCTAGCAAATTAAATAGCAAATTTGTGAGCTGAAGCACAGAAATCTACAGCATGGAATGTTTGTATTAGAAAAGAAGAAAGGTTTCAAACCAGTAAGTAACCTAAGGTTCTCCTTTAAGAAACTAGAAAAGGAGGACTAAAGTAAGCAGAATAAAGTTGATTTTTAAATTTTTTTAAATTTAAATTATTCATGGTAACATGTTTTTATTTAAATTCAATTAGCCAACATATAGTACATCATTAGTCTCAGATGTAGTGTTCAGCAATTTATCAGTTGCGTATAACACCCAGTGCTCATTACATCATGTGCCCTCCTTAATGCCCATCACCCAATTACCCCTTCTCCCTAACCACCTCCCCTCCAGCAACCTTCAGTTTGTTTCCTATAGTTAAGAGTCTCTCATGGTTTTTCTCCCTCTCTGATGACTTCCCATTAGTTTTCCCTCCCTTCCCCTATGATCCTCTGTGCTGTTTCCTATAAAGTTGATTTTTTAACAAATGACAATAAAATACTATGAAATAAAATAATAAGCCAGTTGGAGAGACACTGGGGGGGGAGAGAGAGATGCCTGGCCAGCCTTCAGATTAAGTTGCCAGACAAGTAAATGAGCCACCTGGATTTCTAACCCCAGTACAGTCTCTGGATGACCAGAGCTACACATAATAGGAAAGTCAAAGAACCACTGAGCCAAGCCATCCCTGATTTCGTGATCTACGGAGTCACGAACATTAAAATGGCTGTTTCAAGACACTAATCATGAGCTGACACACTTTTCCGTGAAGAATCAGACAGTGAAAATTTTAGGCTTGCAGGCCACCTGGTCTCTATCTCAACTGTTCCATTCAATTCTACTCAACCGTCATTGTAGTATGAAAGCAGCCACTGTAGACAACATGTAAATAAAGTACAAGCCTATGTTCCAATAAAACTTTATTTACAAAAACATGTGGTGGGTTGGATTTTGCCCATGGGCTGAACTTTGCCAATTCCTGTATTAAATTTTAGAGTAGCTTGTTATACAAGAAAAGACAACAAAAATGGCAGGCAACTTTCTTTGAGGGATGGCTTTAGTGTAATTCCTTCCTGGTGTGAAGATGACCTCATGAAGTCCATATCCTTTCTGTGATGTAACTAATGTTTAAACTCAACTTAAAATATCATGATTGGGGTGTATTGGTAGTATAAGATATCTTACTCATAAAATCTGTTTACTCCACAAGAGCATGAGTTTACTCACCAATCAGTCTTGTCATAAACAAACAAGTTTACTTAAGACAGAGAGTCTGTCTTTTTTAAGAATGGCAGAGACAGTACAAGTGTGGAATCCATAAAACCTACTCCTGCCTCTGGTTATCTAGGGGCTAATCATAACTAAGTTTGTTACCATAATAAATTATAATAAAGAATTAGGAAACCTGAAATAATTCCCTCATCAATTTTTAAAAATTCTCCACAGGAATATATAGTTAAGAAAACAAAAGGCTATAACAAGTTCTAACTTTCCGAGTGGGGAAACAGTTCATCAAGACTTTCACTTTTAGGAAGGCAAATACAATAAAATAGAGTATCTCTGATCTCTTCCATGAACTGTCAACTGGTCAGCTATGCTCTGAAAGTGTTCCCTTTCTGTTTTGGTTACCTAAAAACAGTTCAAAAATTAGATGGATGTACTGTACTGATAGCACATCAGAAAGTTATTATGAGGATTATTTAGAGGCATATAAAAACTTCAAGCTATTTTTCCGGTAATTTAAAAATATATACATTATAAATACTACAAGACTCTGTTCTTCGGCAATCACATTACTTTAAAATTCTTAATATTATAGTAACCATTACCTCAGCTTTAAGACTCTACTAAAATGGAAGAACTATTTCTTCCAAAAAAAAGTTAACTATTAAATATTTAATTAAAAAAAAAGCCCATAATCACCAGACTTTTTTTATTGGAGTCCAAAAGTTTTATTCATGGTACAGTGATCAATTCACTGTAATATTAAGAAAATAATATAATCTCACTGGTTTTCTATGTTTCCATGTGTAATTTCCTGAGGCCCCAGATGATAATGGTAAAACACTTACCTGCCCAGCTACCTTGATTAACCAACACATAAGATGAATAGGTACTCACCTGAATTCAACCACGACCTTCTGGGGAAGCCCAGAGAAAAGCTCACTTTTTAATCCATATTTTGAGCCGTCATTGATTACTTGTTGTAGTACTGTCTGAAAAGCAAAAGGCATGGAATATAGAAAAAAATTGCTGTATTCTTAATTACTACGCTTATTCATTCTAATTTACAGAAGTGAGAATTTTACAGCCTTGTCAGTACCACCACCTTCTGTTGCTAATGCTAGTCAGAACAGTAATAAGAACAACTAACATCTATGGGGGCTCTATGCCCTTTTTATACATCACATATATTCATTCTTACAGGAACCAATGATATAGATATTTTACAGATAAAGAAACTAAAGTTTAGAGAGGTTAAGTAACTGCTGAAAGTCCCACAGCAAATAGTGACACCAAAAGCAGAAGGAGCATCTAATATTTATTGAATGTATACTATATGCCAGGCACTGTTCTGACATTTCTTATGTATTTAATCCGCACAACAACCCTAGGACATAAGTATTATTTTTACAAATGAGGAAAGAGAAGCACAAAGAAGTTAAATAACTTTCCCACGGTCATACTGCTATTAGGTCATGTAGCAAAACCTTTTTCACTCCATAGCTAATGTGTTAACTACTGCATGCTGCTGCTACTTCTGTAATACTAAGGATCACAAGAAATGGTAGAAAACAAATACAAAACTGTAATTCAAATGCCTACTGGCTACATAAATAAAAAACAAGGAAACCTAACAGAAACAACAAAAACATTCTAGGTTCATTTTTAGAAATGTATACAGAACTATTACATGGTTCACAAAATTCATACTTCGTTTTTTGCTAATGGTGTGATGTGTTTATTTATAAATGTATTTATCTTTTAGTGTAGGGGTTTCAATTTATCGTGATAGGCTATTTACTCTTATATTGGTTTTGCTTCACAAACTGGATTCTGAGTCCTAAATATATAGTTTACGATGTGAAAAATTGACTATCGTTAAGAGTTGGTTAAGATGGCCACTTGATGGAAAAGGCGGAGAAAGTAGCAAGAGGTAGCAAAGCAATACTTTTAAGAAGCATCTACAAAGCGCGAGGTTAAAGTCCAGATGCTTTTATGTTATCTTTAAGCCTCACAGTCTTAAAAATGGACATTTCCCATTTAATAGATGCAAAAACTAAGGATCAGAAACAGCATGTATTTGCACAAGGACACAGAAGAAATAATAATCCTTTCATTCACACTATATAGTAGGACACAGAGAGAAAGGATTAATGTATGGAGACATTAAAGAGAATAGTGCTTGTCATACATTAGGGGCCCATTAAATGTTAATTATTTACTCTAAGACTATGGCTGCAAGACTGCAAGGGGGGAGGTAAATATTAGTGAGGAAGAATTCAGAGTCAGATTATTCTAAAGGTAACATCTACGCATCCATTTCACTTTCCATCCCTTTTCATGTAATGGATGGTAGACTCTACAACAGGCAATCACAGGAAGTTAAACTCTCCTTTAACAAATGACCCTCAGCTCACTGATATGTCTAGCACAAACAAAAAAGCAACTTTAATAAAGGACTATCTTACGTGCCTCACTTCCCAACCTTCCATTGATAATCTGATCCATCCGCTACCAAGAGGCTCCTTCTCTACTATTTCACTCCAAGTACTCTCAAAATCAAAATTTGAAATGCCACACCTAACAGAATGCTTAAATTGTTTAATATATTACTTTTATGAGTACATTTTTTGTAAAATAAAAAAGTAAACAAGATAAGGCAAAAGTCTAGAGTCCTTTTTGATCATCTGCCCTCCCCAGGGGACCACTTTTCAAACATCATCTTAGCTGATGACTACTCTCCTTGCAACCATCCTCCCTCCTTGGTTGTAACGATATCACGCTCTACTGACTTTTGTTTCTCAGTGTCCTCTGCAGGCTCCTCTTCTACTGCCTGCCACCCCACTCCCCACCCTGTACTCCCTTCTTGCTTCCAGCTCCTTACTTCATACTTCTCCTAGGTATAAAGTTCTAAGACTTCAACTACTACTTACCTAATAAAATCTCTCCTGTGCCACAGACTGGTATGTCCAACTCCAAGATTGGACATTTCAGGCACTTCAAATGGAATATACTCCTCTTCCTTCTGCATTCTCCATCTCCATCAACTTTACCCCCTCACCCAGCTAACCGAGCCAAAGACCTAGGAGCTCCTAAAATTTACCCTTTTCCTTCAACCTTCATAATCAACCACCTATTTATTCATCACCAAACCATGCACATGCCATCTCCTAACTATCATTATAGTTATCTCCTCTGCCCTGGTTTAGACCCTCATCATCTGTCAGCTATACCACTACTAAAACAACCACAACAAAACAATAATATGTAACTATCTCCTTATATAACATACATATTTAATTAAGTCTGTGTTCTATTTAACTCCTTCAATGATTCCCAACATCTGGAAGATTTTATCAATTTCTTGTTTGATTTTTACTTTACATGCATTTCACCTTTGTTTTTTAACTTTGAGAAAATCGATTTGTTAAAAGGCACATTATAATATCCATAAAAATCACAAGGTAGAAGTGGTAGGGTCTTATTTTTTTGTAATAAATATTAAAATGCGATGAATTTTATTAGTATAATACTAAAAAATTATCAAATGTACCACCTGTGGTACACATAACAGACCATGGAAAATGATGACACAGGAAAAAGCTGAAATTCTTATGCAGGGCATAAGACCCTTCACACTGTAGATTTCATATCCTCCCCATGCCATCTTATGTGCGAACCATACTCTATCATCCACTGAAATCCAGACGATGCTATGTTCTTGACCTTCTGTACTCTGGCTCAGGCTGTCTCCTCTGCCTGGAATACCTGCCCTTGTATCTCCCAGATACAATTTTCTTCTTCTTCTTCTTCTTCTTCAAGATTTTTTAAAAAGTTTTATTTTTTAAGTAATGTCTACATCCAACATGGGGTTCGAATCCACAACCCCGATATCAAGAATTGCATGCTCCACTGACTGAGCCAGCCAGGCGCCCCAGATACAGTCTTTATCTTTAGCCCAATTCGAGATTACCTCTTTACTCCTCAAGACAGACTTCCGTACCTTTCTTTACACGGGACTGCAACTTATACATGCCTCCATTACATCATCCGTCACATTATCATATCCACTACATATTATACTGTGATATTTTTTATGCTCTTCTTTTAGATCATAAGCTCCTTGGGGGGCAGAATCCATGCCACTTTATCTTTAGATTTCAGTAATATAGTCCCCAGCAAATAATAAGCAGAAAGTTTATTAAATTAGTGGGAACACAAAAGTTTTAAACTATAGAATGTCAGTGAGCTAGTAAAATTTCTTGATATTCCAATAGATGAATAAGCTAGAGGCCCATCTATTCATTGACAGGTACACTAAAATGTAAGATGCGCTTGTAAGGACTTCTAAGGAAGCTACTACTACCTATTTGTTCTTTGGTCAATAGTTGAAAAGAGTTTAACCATTCATCCTTTCCATGTGTTCAGCCACTTGGTACTACATGTGACTTGAATGCATCTATTGCCTTCTGGCCTAAGCTCAGTCAGCAAAATAATAAAGAATCAGAGCCATTTAAACTAGTATCTCTTTTTCTTTTTTCCCCTTAAGTTTTAGTAGAGCATGCAAAATTGAATTTGGCAAATAAGAAATACATGTGTACATGTAAAACAAAAATGATGTTATCCATTGTGTACTTTAAAGGCACACCTAAAAAACAGAATTTTGTTTGCCTTTTTCCTTTTTAGCTAAACTTGTATTTTCTTTTTTTCCCTCCCCTTAATGAATTAACTATTATTCTAAATGACTCTTGAAAGTCATCTGTAAGCTACTGACAGGCGGAAGCTTGGTACCAAAGTGACAGCTCTTCACAATGTATGAATTGGTCATACCACTTTATAGCTTTGAAAAATTCACTATCTAGTTCCAGTGATTTGGCAGTTCCTACTGTCTTTAATTTCACATTCTAGTCTCCTACGTTTGAAGATGATTTACATGAAGACATTATACTGCCACAGTTAGTGATCCAAACGTAAGCTAACATTAAATCATTCCTGGTGCTGCCCATGTTAATTCAATTGCAATGCATGAACAGATACGTTTTATGCAAGGCTAAGTTTCTACATGTGTAAGCAATGACAAATTCATCTCTGCTTGAAAAATAAGTTTCAGACACAGGTCATTGGCTACGTCAATCTTGATGACTTTATTATGTAAAAATATGTATTAATAATGGTCCCAGGTGCACCCGGGTGGCTCAGTCGTTAAGCATCTGCCTTCGGCTCAGGGCGTGATCCCAGCATTCTGGGATCAAGCCCCGCATCGGGCTCCTCCGCTGGGAGCCTGCTTCTTCCTCTCCCACTCCCCCTGCCTGTGTTCCCTCTCTCGCTGGGTATCTCTCTCTCTGTGAAATAAATAAATAAAATCTTAAAAAAATAATAATAATAATGGTCCCAAAGGGTTGAATTTTTTTCTTGCTATGATCTCAAAAATTCATTAGACATGCAAATGACCACTGCTTAAAGCCTGAAAATAATGGAGCCAGATGTAGAATTTAGGTTTTGAGCAAACAAGAATTATCATTAAAAAACTATAACTTACAACACAGGTACATTCAATACTCCTTTTTCAACACAGGTCTATGGGTGTTCACTAGTTTAGGATGTACGTTTATTGTGACACTGAGCAGGGCTACTGTGAGCAATCTGCTTGTTCCTTTAATAAAAATCACACTAACAACCAGACTCTCAAGGCTACAATGAAGGGAGGATTTCCAGGTGAGAAAGAGTAGCTGGACCTCAAAGGCCCAGATCTTGTCCCTCTGCTATCAACTGAGAAGGATTTGGGAATACTTTTAATAAGCAAGCTAGTGTGCATTCCTAAATCAGAGAAAATCTCATAGTTTGTTCATTGTAATAAAGCATGAAAATTTGTGGCCATTGAAATTTTAAATTATTAAGTAAACACACGCCTTGCTTGATATATAAACCATATCTCTGTCAGTTATGCTGGCTGGAAAGGCAAACTCCATCTAACAGCACATTTTCCCATCTCAGGGAAAACAAAAGAGGTAACATACTGCTGCCTATGAAGTAGACTGGAGTTTGGTAGGCACTCTGGTGAGCTGCATTTCTGCTTTTATAAAAACTGAGACTGTTGGGGCACCTGGGTGGCTCAGTTGGTTATAGTGCCTGATTTCAGCTCAGGTCATGATCCGAAGGTCCTGGAATCGAGCCCCATGTCGAGTTCCCCACTGAGCGGGGAGTCCACTTCTCCCTCTCCCTCTGCCCCTCCTCCTATTCATGCTCCCTCTCTTTAATAAATAAATAAAATATTTATTTGTTTATTATTTATTAGAGAGAGAGAGAGAGCATGCATGCCCAGGAGCACAGGGAGAGGGAGAGGCAGAGGGAGAAGCAGACTCTCTGCTGTGCATTACTAAGCCCGACCAACTCAATGCCAGTATATATTTCTTTTTTAAAAAAAAATAACAGCCTAAAGCGTGCACTATGATAAATTTTAAATTTCAATTGAGATGAAACTCTCAACAAAAGATTTCATACCACTGCCTATCCAGCATTATCTGTCCTCCACAATCTCACATGAGACCCAATTCCTTTATGTCATTTCCCCAACTCCTCCTGGCCATCCTGAGTTTTCTCATCTTTCTTATGCTTATTGTATCAATCCACTTTTTTTGTTTTAATACCTGTTTTATTAAAAGAATAAGCTATCTTATAGTTTCTTCTGTATAAATGCTTCCAACAGATTACAGGCTACCAGAGAGCTGAAACCAGCAGTACTTTTCGTGTATTCAATACAAAGTTCATTTATTTATTCAACAATAGTTATCTTACACCTACTGCATGCCAGGCACTGTGCTAGGAACTGGGGATCCAATAGCGAGAAAAACAGATGCTATAAGCCCAAATGGAAATTATAATTTAAAGGGTAAGAGGCATTAATCAAATAAAAAGAATGTAAAATAGTAACTATGGTAAGTTCTGTGAAGGAGAGATACCCATTGCTGGTAGAGCACATAAACGAAGGGGACAGAAAGGCACAGCCCATGAAATATCAAGAACTGAGTAAGCAGGACTTAATTTGGAGTGGCACTCCAGTAAGGGGAATCAGAATGTGTAAGGTTTTGAGGCAAGAGGAGGCAAAGTGTTAAGAACTGGGGGAAAATCACTGTAGCTAAATCAGAGTGAGTAAAGGAGCATAGCTGGAACAGAACCCATTCTTACCTTTGTTAATAGTTCTCTGTTAATTTTGAAATTTACAGTCCCTTGACCAGTGCTGATTTCACTCACCACTGTATCACATTTTAGCTGAAAAGATAAAAAATCAAGTAAAATAAGTACGTTATAAATGAGATTTGTAGTTTTAATACTATCAAATTGGAGCCCAAAGGCAGCAGATGCATCTCATCTCTTAGTCATGGCATCTGGACCTGGGCCTTGGCCAATCTGTTCAAGTCCATCACTCTGACAAGTTTCCTTCTTTTCCAGCCTAGAACACTATTCTATTTTCAGAATCTCTTCCTCTTTCCCATTCCCTCACTTCAAATTCTCCATCTAACATGGAAGGAAGCCAGCATCACTTCACCCCCACCTTATGTGCCTTGACATGCAGTGAACTCTTTTTATCTCACCCACCTTGCACAAGAGCCACAGGACAGGTCATTCTGTCAGGCCCTATGCTGCAGCACTTGTACCCACACATAAAATGGAAATCATTTAAATGCTTAGTCTTTAGTGAATATACCTTAAAATTTTAACCAACTAGATTTCTACTCCTGGTGTGCTTCCTGATAAAAATCTGGTTTGATTTTCTGATCAAATAAATATTTACTCAGCTACCAAAGCTCTTTGATTATACTCATTCTTTACACATCTTTTTCTGTGATAGTGACTTTCATTGTTCCAATCCTTCAGTGTGCCCAGAAGCCTCTGTGTCACATGTAATAACCCTATTTTAAAAACCCTGTTTTTTATGGTATTACACTAATAATTTAAATTTGGTCATTCTCTATAATCCTTTCCTCTTTTAGATACCAAACCCATCAGAGAAATTAGAAATGAAAGAGGTTTATTAAATCTTCTAGCCACTTCTTCTCTGCAATCATGATTCTATTTACATCTAATCATTTTTTCTCATATTTTAATGCTCATCTTCTCAGAAACTCATTTTAAAAATTACAACCCACTGCTCTAATTTATCAAGCTTGTTCTTTTAAATTCAGAAGTCCATCCAACTTCAATCTGTAAATTTAATTAACACTTCAGTCCTCCTGTAAGTAGTTAATCAAAAAATTGAACAATGTCAGCTCAAGAGGAATGCTTTATAACTAATTTGAAAAATCATCTTAACCTTATAGCACATGGCTAAAATGAATTTAAATTGTATTTTCCAAGGTGCCTTTAACAAAAAAACACTATTAAATTCATTATTATGCCTGAGATAGCCTGCAGAGTTTCTTCTTTAAAATAATAAGTTTGTTAAAATGTCTAAAAAAGATAATAGTGCTGAAGTACCTTCTCTGCCAGTCTCATGGCTTGAACTTGAATATCTGGTCTTGAATGGTCATTGTTGTTTTCCAAAATAGAATCCACAGAGAGCTGAAAATCAGCTACTCCTCTAAAGACAGAAATTGAAATAGGATAAAAACATTACTAGTGTAAAAACAACAACAACAAAAAAGACTAACCACTATGGATTCTCCACATCGACACAATTTTATCAGAAGGGAAGGGTTTTGTTTTCAAAATATAAAACAAAGAAATTAGAAATATCAACTTCTATTTATTTAGAACTTTATCTTCTAAAGTTCCTCCTCTTCTATTATCTAATTGTAACTTTATAATATCTCTGTGAGATCGGTAGTTCAAAATGTAATAAAAATGTAAACTGATGTACACACATCTACATAATTACCCAAGCTGAAACATCTTCTGACATTTAATAAGGAATTAGAGAATTAGAAATTAGAGGATGAGACTCTATGGGCAGAATAAATGGACTAAACCACTGTCTGTCTAATCCATTGTCACTGACACAAAAGGATATATTTTAGAGGGGTACAAATGACTTAATTCTTACTCTTGAAATTCAGGGACATGCCTAAAATACCTGATATCTGTTTCACATCACATTAAACCACCTAGTCAACAAAGACCATTAAGAATTTTCTTGGGCCTTGGGGCATGTGGGTGGCTCAGTCAGCTCGGTGTCTGACTCTTGATTTTTGGCTCAGGTCATGATCGCAGGTTTGTGGGATTGAGCCCCTTTTTGGCTCCATGCTGGGTATGGAGCCTGCTTGGGATTCTTTCTCTCCCTCTCCCTCTGTGCCCTTCCTCATCCCTACCACCCCGATCGTGTGCTCTCTCAAAAAATATATATTAAAAAAAAAAAAAAAGACTTTTCTTGAGCCTTAATACATTATCCAGCAGCCTAGTATGGATTATGCTTTACAACTAAACTCACCTACTGACATTTGAGCTGTAACTACAGACCCAAGTACATCTATTTTTTTTTAAGATTTTATTTATTTGACAGAGAGAGACAGCAGCCAGCGAGAGAGGGAACAGAAGCAGGGGGAGTGGGAGAGGAAGAAGCAGGCTGCCAGCAGAGCAGGGAGCCTGATGCGGGGCTCGATCCCAGGACACTGGGAAGACGCTTAATGACTGAGCCACCCAGGCATCCCCCAAGTACATCTACTAATCAGTGTCTGTGTGATCTTGGATATTTTGCTTAACCTCTCTTGTACCTTAGTAAAGTGGTGATGATAATGGTACCTACTTCACAGTGTTGCTGAGAAATTAAATCTTGGTTAAATTATACTAATCCTAGTTCTGATGTTAAATAAAAATGTTAAACAGGCCCGAGTCCTGAGGACATGACAATTCAATTTTCTAAAGATTAACTGAAATTGTGGAAATTCACATAAAGTTTGAATGTATTTATTGTATTTATTCTTACCAAAGGACTGATAGTTTAGCCAAGGACTTGTGCCAATAATGAGCGAAACTGAAGACAGTAGTTTAACAAAATGGGAAAAAGACACGAACACACAAAGATTTAAAAAAAAAATCAAATTAGAAGTAATGAGCACAACAATATTAATTGAAATTATACAGATTTGAATATACCAAAGATTAAATTTTTGGCAAACAGCTAGGATACTTTATATGAGGTATAATAGGACCATCAACCTATAGGATGGCTCTCAAACATCCAGGAAACACCAGGAGGTCACATGATTTTTCTATACTTATCTGTAATTTTATTCTAGACATGAATAATAAATGAATGCATTTCAATTAAAAAATTTTTCTCAGTAGAATCACAAATATTTCCAATTTGTTCCGTGGTAGAAGGACAAATAAAAAAAATCACCCATTTAGTCTATTAACAATAATTAACAGCAATTTATTAAGCTAGGAGTATTTCAAACATGAATTCTGAAATTATATGAAGGGTGATTTGCCAGGAAGGAAGGCCCAACAGAGAAATAAACTCTTTAGGGAGGTGGGCATGGATAAACCAAACTTGATCTGTTTCCCAGTTTTCCCTTTTGGGAGGTTTTAGTTATATATCTACAAGGAATTTTTGCTTTGTCTGTCTATCTATTTATTTATTTAAATAATAATTTTTTATTATATTATGTTAGTCACCATACAGAACATCCCTAGTTTTTGATGTAAAGTTCCATGATTCATTACTTGCGTATAACACCCAGTGTACCATGCAATACATGCCCTCCTTAATGCTTTGTCTATTTAAAGAGATAATTGTTGAATGTGAATTACGTAAGAAGTCAGAACAAAGCAGTCTGAAGGTCCATCAACAGAGGAGCATTAAAAGTGATATTTACCAAAAACAAATGATGTCAAAGGAAAAAGGGTTCAAAAATCATACATACAGTAGCTTTATAACTATGTTTTTAAATTTTTTTGAGAGAAAGAGAGCACGAGTGCACACACACAAACAGGGGCGAGGGGCAAAGATGGGGAGAGAGAGCATCACAAGCAAGCTCCACAGTTAAGCCTAGAGCCCGACATGGGGCCTGATCTCAGGATCCAGAGATCAGGACCTAAGCTGAAATCAAGAGTGGGACACTAAACCAACAGAGACACCCAGGAGCCCCCATAGCTATGTTTTTTTAAAAGCTGTTAAGACACATTCAAAGAGAAGTATGAAAAGTACACCAACTTGCTAACATATTAGGGATTTTTTTCCTTATTCTTCTATATTTTCCTGATTTCCTCAACATTATGTTTTGCTTTTGTGATAGAAAAATTAATTTACCTGTCAAAACAATCCATTGTGAAGAAGGAAAGTGGGTAGGGGTACAGACAAAACACAACTGCTGTGTGCCAATGACAGTGAGTGATGACACATAGAGGTTTCATAAACTATTCGCTCTACTTTCATATTGTTTATTAAAAAAAAAAAATTTAAAAAGCAATAGCTACTTTTCCACTACTTCTGAGGAGCTGTTTTGGTGTTAGGGTGAAACCCCACAGACTTGAGTATTACTGGCTGGTAACAAAGTCATTAATCCTGTCTACTATGATCAGTATTAAGCAGGAATTCCACCATAGCTGATAATATAATCGAGAAAATTAGGAGGCCCGCATAAACTGATTCATAGGACATTAAATAAACCATATAAACAAATTCTCCTGGCGCTTAATAGCATTTTAGAATAAAGTGAGAAATACAGAACAGTTAGGCTTTGTTTTTGTAAAGGACATCTGAGTTTATTACGACACAGCAGCAGAGATTCTTTTTATTTTAAATCAATTTAATATGCAGAACTTTAGACTTGTAGCCTAGAAAAAGTTTAAGATCCTCGCCAATATTTATTCTCTATACCACCGAAGGTATAGTGAAGTATAGTATCATTAAAGTAGAACTGCCCAAAGGAGCTCCAGGCAGGTGAAGAAAATCTTTTTCAAAAGATGGGCCAAGATCGTTCAGCTTATTAAAGGCCTCTGAAACATAACATAAAAGCAGATATTTTCACTATTATGCAAAATGCCATTTACAAATTTTTATGAAATAGATAACTGGCTTGGAATATCACATTAATCGATGTGTAATTATGAGATCCTCTTGGACTGTGGTTGCCTTTGTTCTTAGAACTCAGTAAAGGAAGTTGCAGCAGGCCCCTCTAAAGATGCTTTCTTTCAACAAGCCCACATGTAGCCTTTCTCTTCCTCTTCCACTTAACTCTTTGTCTATTCTGGGAACAATAATATTCATCCTACCCTCTCTTAAATTCCTGACAAAGTTAAGGAGACAAAATATTAGGTCATAATGGCACTGATAATTATATCTTTTCAAAGCTTGGGGCTTAAATGCCTACCATATAGCTAAGTCTTATCATTATTAATTGACTGAGAGGGCATTTTATCCAAGTTCTGAAATTGTTCTAGCCAAATGGTAAAGAAGTATCAATTAGAAGGACCAACCTTACAAAGAGATATCTTCCTGTATCAAAGAAACTAAGGGTTATATGTAACCAATAGTTTTCTATCACTGGGAGTCCTCAAAGGGAATCAAACAAAAAATCGTAGCAGGTAAAAACAGTACTATAGTAGTCAAGCATCAGATAGGTGTATAATCTCTTAAATCCCTTAAAACCCTGAAATTCTAACTGCAATCTTAGTCCTTTTATTTGCTACTACAGAATTAAATTTTGACCTTGTTGCTAATTTTTCTTAAAGACTTCGCCATAACTGTCATTAATAGCATAAACATCAAACAACATAAGAGTACTAATTTAACGTGCCATGTCAGAGTAGGTAAAATACAGATCTTAACTTCATTATTTAAGTGAATCCGAGTAATAGGTTACAATGTATTTTATGGTTAATTTCAAGGTCTGTTCTGTAAACTGAAGAACAACAATTTTTTTTTTCAATACTGACAAAGTCAGCATTTTAAGTTGTTACAAATACTTAACTCTTTTCTGGAAATTGGAACCGCAGATATTGACTTGATCAAGTTTTCTGGTGGAAGATCCAACACTCTGGAAAGCTAAACATTAAAAAAAAACAAAACAGAGCAAGATTGTTAATAATTTGTACCAGATTCAATGGGATACTACTCATCAATAAAAAGACTATCTAGATACTTAACTTAAATGAGCCTCGAATACACTATGCTAAGTGACAAAAACCTATGAGAGACAGAGAGAGGGAGAGAGAGAGAGAGAAAGAGAAAATCTTAAGCAGGCTCCAGAAGCTTGGTGCAGAGCCCCGACCCTGAGATCATGACCTGAGCAGAAGTCAAAGGTCAGATGCCCAAATGAGCCACCCCAGCCCCAGAGTATATGCTGATTTTTAAATTTAAATCTCAGACTGCAGTCTTTTTTTTTTTTTTTTTTAATTCTAGTCTTTGGGAACTACATTACTAAAGCCCCTACAAAAAGGTTATTTCCTTAGGCCATTTTCCTAGGAGTAGATAAACATTTCCAATGCATTTATAGAATAATGGCTATAACAGTTCATGTTTATACTATAAAGTGTTTTGCCAATACAGGTACAGCAATAATATTATATTTATATATTATAATTTCTCCTAGAAAAAAAAAAGGATTCAAATTCCAGCTCTACTTTTACTAGCTATGAGTCCATGGGAAAGTCATCATACATAAATGAGCTTTTCACTATGAAAAATGGGGATAATCTATTAAACTAGAGGTTCTTATAAGGATTAAGAAAAATGTGTCACATAATAAGCATATAATAAATATTATCTTCTTCCTTTAAAATTAAGGTTTTATTTTGGACATAATGTCTCCCAAACTTAACATAACCACTAAGATTTTCTGCCTATCTTAAATATAAAGTCTGCTGGAAAACAAAACAAAACATAGTTATACAGGTCAATTTTAAAGCTTTTCAGCTGACAAGTTTTGAACTTTGATAATAAAATGTTTACATTCAGATGAATAACACACAAAAAATTCTGTTTCCAATATAAACTAAAAGCTACTTAAAAATTGCTTATTTCTGGGGCTCTTGGGTGGCTCAGTAGGTTAAGCGCCTGCCTTCAGCTCAGGTCATGATCCTGGGGTCCCTGCCTGGCAGGGGAGTCTGCTTTACCCTCTACCTCTGCCCCCCCACCCCGTGCTTGTGCTCTCTCTCACTCTCTCCTCTCTCTCAAATAAATAAATTTTTAAAAGAATTGCTTATTTATTATACCTCACTTGCTCCAAAAAAGGCTCTGAGGGGAATTAACACATAAAAATAAAATGGAGGTATAAAATCATACCAGAAAACCTAAGGTAAAGATAGTTACTGTGCTTTTTAGCAACCAGGTACAAAAAGGAATCTAACTATATAGTACAGTGCTGCCTGGCAACAAGCTTTTCCTAAAAGTAAATTCTAAGACCAAGTTATATTCACAAAGATTTAAATACCAAAGCAGAAAATATCCTCAATAGCAGTTTTCCAAAGGCACAGAAACATTTTTATATGATGTAAATTAAAAAACCAAAATAAACAGACTGAGGGAAAAGGAGAACTGGAGAGTCACTTTTTACAATGAACACAGTTTCAGTTTTACAAATGAAGAGCTCTGGATAGGGTTGGTGGTGATGGCTGCGTGTTAATGGACTTAATGCCACTGACTGCACATTTAAAAATAGTTAAAATGGTAAATTTAATGTTGTATATATTTTCCCATAATTAAAAACAAAACAAATTAAAAAACCTAAAAAGACTCTGGGATGAAATAGTGGAATGAAGTCCTCTTTATATAATTTCCCACCTCCCAACTCCCACCCATTATCAAATTAAAATGAAAAGCGTGGAAGAAAGAATGGTGAGGAGAAAGAAAGGAAGGTAGGTAAAAAAAACAGGCAGACTGGTTGGTTCTCCAGCAACAAATATACAGGATAGGCACAGTCCAAAGTTAGAAACTTCAAAAGGGATAGCCAAGAAGACAAAGAGCAGCTTCTGAAGAGGAATGGAGAAGCCCTGTTTGGCAAGGCTCCTAACTTGAATTTACAATTCTCATCAATACCCCAAGCTGGAGAGAAAAAGATGAATCCCATTGATTTTTTTCATCAACGACTGGAGGGAGATGCTATAGAGCTGTGGGAGAGGAGTAAAACAAAGAAGTGAATTCCATTACTTTTCAGAAGTGAAGATTCTAGGCAGGACACTAAAGCTCTCTCCAATGGAAACACAAGACATTCCCCAGTTAAACGGAGATCTTGATATGGTTTTGTGTGGGCAGTAAGAATCAGAGGAGGAACTTTTATCAGAAAGTGAAAAAATATCAGAGCTGGCTAAGCAAAAATTTAATATGCCAAGTCAGAGTTCAGGAGTAATGTATACAGGACACCAGAACCTACCAGAGAGACAAAAGAGTGGAAAAGCCCTGGAGTTTATATTTTTGTAATCACAAAAGCAACGTAATTGGGCCAAGAACAAATCTCAAATGGAAAGTGAAATCTCACACAATGCAGGAACAAACAGAAACGTGTGGGCAGAATGGTCAAGCATGAGCAAGATGAAAAATAGGCAAAACAAGTAGGCAAACTGAAAGTGGGGGAGAGGGAGGAGAGGGAGGGAAAGAAGATCCAAGAACTCTTGTCTAGAAAAATAAAACCAAATGAATACAAAGACATTCATCAAAAGTCTTCACAAAAGATTTGTGATTGTAGTAAGAACTGAAAGGCAGAAAAAGAGATAAAAGGCAGTTTAAATATTAAATAGACAAATTGATGATCAAACATTTTTTACTAAATAAGAAATACAAACGAACATTCATAATTGAAAATAAATAACAGAGGCCTATGATAATCAGAGAATACAGATTTTAAGAAACAAATTGAAAGCAATCAGAGAAAGAGAAATAAAATTGGATACAAGATAATCCAACCTTAGGATAACTGGTGTCCCTAAAACACAAAAGAGCAAGAAAGAAACAAGCAGACAGGAAGATAGGTACAGTGGTTCTCCAGAAGCATATACCATAACGATAAAGAGACAAAACCCAAAGCCACACTGTTCCAAAAGCGATAGCTGAGGAAAGATGCAAGGTTGTGAAGCAAAACGGAGCAGTCTTGTGTAGCACAGAGCTTCATGGTCTCTCGTCAGAAGGTATAGAGACTAAGCAACAAAACCCAAGAAAAATAAAAAGTATTCATAGATACAGATCTTGGCTCCCCCAAAAGCAAGGCCTGAGAAAAGAACTCTGTGCAGGTAGTTTATTTGGGAGGTGATTCCTGAGGGGGTAAGTGACAGACTGAGAAGCACGAGGAGGAAAAGTTAAGACTGTGCTGTCAAGGTTACTGCTACAGGCAATGGGGGCTTAATTTCCACGGTACCTCCTAAGAAGCACATACAGGTCTCCCAAAATGGTCTATCCAAAAATAGGAAGCAGGAGCTTCCATTCCCCACCCACTTGAGGGTGTTAACCGCCACATTTGACCTAAGTATAGGCTGGAATCAGTAGGCTTTTAGACTAGATGAGGCGCTACTGGCAATAAGTGATTGGAAGCACATGTGAAACTGGTCGCACAAGTGGCGGCTGGAACCAGAAGTGTGACCAAGGTGATGGGAAGGCATAATAGTCAATAAAAGGGAATATCTCCCTGAAATAAGGAACCAAATCTAAATTGTGGTATACTGCTGCAATGATACCCAACAATCAAATGCAAGAGCTAGACCTCCATGCATCATTATGGATACGCCTTTAAAAAACTGAGGCTAAGAAACAAAAAAACCCAAGTTGCAGAAGGACGATTACAGTCTGACTACAACTTAAATAAGATTAACTTGTAAAAGAATACCATTTAGGGATACATTCATAGGTAATAAGTGACATGCATGAATATAATAAACACAAAACCTCACATGGGAGGAAAGAGTTTGCAGCCAGGGATGGGTACCCAGGAGATTTTAACAGTAATAGTTTATTTTTTAAGCTGGGTGATAGGTACATAATAACTATACTTTTCTCCATGATTAAATATTTTGTTTAAAAAAAATCTACAGATCAAAATAAACTACTATGTCAGGAAAATATAATTTGGAAAATTCAACAATGAGATACATCCTGCTTAAGTTACGAAATTTCAAAAATAAAGCACCCAATCAAGAAAACTCCAGGAATGAAATAAATGCACTTTACTTTGTAGCCATATTACCTAACCACAAAGATCACGAACTGGTTAAAGTAAATAATTTAGCAATGATATTATATAGGACGAGATTCTCCACAGAAATTGTAAACTGATATGCTTCACCTGCTCAGCTCTTTTTTTAATCTGAATTGACAACATATGAAAATTGATAAATTTTAAAATAACATTGGATGGTTGTATGCATTTGCATCTGCAGTATCCATCTTTGGAAAATTCAAATTCAGAATTAAATAATCTGGTGTTACTGACTTATTTCTAAAATGAAGATTTTTGTATTACTTCTAAACATGTGAATTTTTAAAAAATTATTTATTTTAGAGCACGCACACGCATGTGGGGGGAGGGGCAGAGGGCGAGAATCTCAAGCAGAGTCCCTGATGAGCAGGGAGCCCCACATGAGGCTGATTCCTGGACCCAGGAGATCTTGAATTGAGCCAAAACCCAGAGGCCGACACTTCATCTAACCGACTGAGCCACCCAGGTGATTTAAACCTTTTGATACTTCTAGGGTTATTTTATCTGAGAAGTCAAAATTTCTTAAAAAAAAAAAAAACAAAAAACAAGTTAGGGGCACTGGGTGGCTCAGTCAGTTAAGTATCTACTTTCGGCTCAGGTCATGATCCCAGGGTCCTGGGATAGAGCCCCGCGACTGGCTCTAGAGGGAGCCTGCTTCTCCCTCTCCCTGCTGCTCTACTTGTGGTATCTCTCTCTCTCTGTCTATGTCAAATAAATAAAATCTTAAACAAGATAAAAATTTTAAAAAAAAGTTTAAAAAAAGGTACCATGAGCCCTTCTGAAAAATCTGCTTATAAAGAAATCCAGCCAATTAAGCCATACCTTAGGAACAGGACTGGTGGTAAGCATCTTATCCAATTCAATACAAAATGTGTAGGAGGGGCACCTGGGTGGCACAGTCGGTTGAGTGTCTGACTCCCTGAGTTTCAGCTCAGGTCATGATCTTAGGGTCATGGGCTCTGCACTCAGTGGGATGTCTGTCTGAGATTCTTTTCCCTCTCCCTCTGTCCTCCCTGCCCCCTTCCACTGTCTCTCTCTCGCTAAAAATAAAATAAGTAGATCTTAGAAAAATAAAATAAAAATGTGTAAGAAACAAGTTGTGCAGATACGGTTAATAGACAATAAGTGTTACACAATTTGAGTGAGAAAGGTACCCAAATTAGGAAATGCAGAGGAAAGTTATACCAACTACGATAATGTCCTCACCTCTAACGGCAAGGATTGATACTATATAAACTAAAAATATCAAATTTTTTTTTAAAGATTTGAGAGCGTGAGAGCGCACGTGCGCAGGAATGGTGGTGGTATAGAGGGGGAGGGCGAAGCAGACTCCCTGCTGAGCAGGGAGCCCAACATGAGGCCCATCCCAGTAATGAGGGAGCAGAGGGCTAGCTAAAGACAAAGCATAAGCAGACACCCTGCAACCTCCCGCCACCCCTCACTCCTGGGTGGGACTTGTATGACATTCTTTCAGGAATCTCCCAACTATCTTAATGTTAATACCTTGATAGAGGGGAAAACCACCTTAACTTGACAATGGCAAGGCCTCTGATATCTTCTGGGTTGGTCCTCTTTAGCATATGAAAGTTGTTTTAAAAACCTTTTTTCTTACTTCCCCCAAATCCCGAGTATATAATCAGCCACGCCTCAAGACCCCCGTGCAGCAGCTCTTTCTGCCCGCGGGCCCTGTCGCTGTGCTTTAATAAAATCACCATTTTGCACCAAAGACATCTCAAGAATCCTTTCTTGGTCGTTGGCCCCAGACCTCACCCCACCAAACCTCACCTATATTCCAAAACCACATTACCAGGACTGCAAGATCATGACCTGAGCTGAAGGCAGATGCTTAACCAACTGAACCACCCAGGCGCCCCTGAAATACCAAAAATTTTAAAAAAGACTCCAAATTGTAATGTTTTTCGGGGTGCCTGGGTGGCTCAGTCGGTCAAGCGTCTGCCTTCGGCTCAGGTCATGCTCCCAGGGTCCTGGGACTGAGGCCTGCATTGGGCTCCCTACTCAATGGGGAGTCTGCTTATCCCTCTGCCTGCCGCTCCCCCTGCTTATGTTTTCTCTTGAGTGTGTGCACGCTCACTCTCTCAAAATCTTAAAAAACATTGTAATGTTTTCCAAAATCTCATTTCATAAAGTAGAGGACTCATTTCAGAAATACAGCAATAATTATTTGAATTGCATTTTAATTTCTCCTTAAGCTCAAGCAAAACTGTTTAATATTTTTAATTTAAAGCAGCATTTTGGTCATGGGTATGTGGGGAATCATAATACTATTATACATGTAGTAGTTGGATACTTTTTTTTTTAAGATTTGAGAGAGAACACGGGCTGGGGGAGGGGCACAGGGTAAGAGGGAAGTGGACTCCCCATTGAGCAGGGAGCCCAACATGGGGCTCGATCCCAGGACCCTGAAATCATGACCTGAGGTGAAGGCAGACACTTAACCGACTAAGCCACCTAGGCACCCCAGTAGTTGGACATTTTCTATCATACAACTTAAATCAAAAAAACCTCAAAATAAAAACTCATTACGATACAGCCCAATTTCTGTAAGAAAGCGTTATCTATCCAGTATTCCTTTTATTCTGCGTGTATATCTGCAAATATTATCTAAAATAAAGGTCAACCAATGTTAATAATGATTATTTATGAGGGAGGTGTTTTTTTTAATTCTTTTACCTCTTTATATTAATTCTTTACAACGGCCACACAGTTATTTTTGCAAAAATGAGAAATATTTTTTTATCAAAGCACAACTTTGTAAGAGTACTGTTAAAAAGATACTTATTGGAAATTCAGCCATATAATTCAGGTATGCAGTTTTCTGGTTACCTAACTTTATGCGGGGTTAAAATGTTCACCTAGGATAATGGATAATAATTAGGTCCCCTTAATAAGGCCTCTGGGATTGTAGTGTGAAGAAGGGGTTCAAAACACCCTGACTTCAGAATTCTGAGGACATAATGTAACAATCACTAACATTTATTGAATGTATACCATGTACCAAACACAATCCTAAACACTATATACAATTCTAAGCACTATGCTTTAATTCATTGAATTCTAATGACAAGACTAAAAAGTAACTAAACAATTTTACAGATTTTAGAGAAGAGGACAGAGATTTTACATACCTATCAAAGGAAAGGCTGGATTCAAACCCATATGTCTTCCGCGGTCAATGTTCTTAATCATTATACCTGTGGGGTTTCTTTTTTTGTTTTTTTGTTTTTTGTGTTTTTTTTTTTTTGCATTTTTGCACATTGGAATGACCCAGGGATCTTTAGAGAGGGAGCAGGGGGAAGAGCAGGCAGGAGAGAGGTAGAAGCAGGCTCCCTGCTGAGCAAGGAGCCCAACACAGGGCTTGATCCCAGCACCCTGGGATCACGACCTGAGCCAAAGGCAGATGCTTAACGGACTAAGCCACCCAGGCAACCCAAGAACTTGTAGTTTTAAGCAGAGCTGAATGTTGGTGGGCCTCTGAGAACAGGTTAGAAGTGAAGTATACATAGACCATTCCATCAGTCCTGTTGTTCACGTGAATGTGGATGAGTATCTTCCCCACGTAAATATTTCAGCTTGGACTAGATGACAACTGGTCATCAAATTTAATTGCTCCTTGAGGCCACACCTGAAATCTTTTTTTTTTTTTTAATTTTTTAAATTATATTATGTTAGTCACCATACAGTACATCCCCGGTTTCCGATGTAAAGTTCGATGATTCGTTAGTTGCATATAACACCCAGTGCACCATGCAATACGTGCCCTCCTTACTACCCATCACCAGTCTATCCCATTCCCCCACCCCCCTCCCCTCTGAGGCCCTCAGTTTGTTTCTCATAGTCCATAGTCTCTCATGTTTCATTCCCCCTTCTGATTACCCCCCCTTTCTTTATCCCTTTCTTCCCCTACCAATCATCCTAGTTCTTATGTTCCATAGATGAGAGAAATCATATGATAGTTGTCTTTCTCTGCTTGACTTATTTCACTTAGCATTATCTCCTCCAGTGCCGTCCATGTTGCGGCAAATGTTGAGAATTCATTCTTTCTGATAGCTGAGTAATATTCCATTGTATATATGGACCACAACTTCTTAATCCAGTCATCTGTTGAAGGGCATCTCGGGTTTGCCACGATTTGGCTATTGTGGACAATGCTGCTATGAACATTGGGGTGCATATGGCCCTTCTCTTCACTACGTCTGTATCTTTGGGGTAAATACCCAGTAGTGCAATGGCTGGATCATAGGGTAGCTCAATTTTTAACTTTTTAAGGGACCTCCACACTGTTTTCCAGAGTGGCTGTACCAACTTGCATTCCCACCAACAATGTAGGAGGAATCCCCTTTCTCCACATCCTCTCCAGCAATTGTTGTTTCTTGCCTTGTCAATTCACACCTGAAATCTAAAAGAACTCATCAGCAGTCAAGGAAGCCTGTCTTCTATTCACTGTTAGCAGTGCACCTCTTCTAGCACGTTATGTAAATATAAACTAATGAGAAGAGCTTAAGGCCACTTAAGATACAATTACACAACAACTAAGTGCAGCTTGTGATCCTATACTGGAAAAAAAGACTACTAAAAAACGCAGCAAAACTGGAACACACTATACATTAAATGAAAGTATTGTATGATATTATGTGACTCTAATGACTATATTGTGGCTGTGTTAAGATAAGCCTTGTTCTTAGGAAGTAAATAATTAGGTATCAACAGGTTAAGGAGCATGCTTTATGAAACCAACTCTCAAATGATATGGGAAATGTAAATCATATAGACAGAATGATGAAGCAAATGTGGCAAAATGTTAATAACTGGTGGCTCTGGATAAAAAAAGTATATGGAGTTCTTTGCACTATTATCACAACTTTTCTATAATTTTGACATTCAAAATTAAAAGTAAAAAAATTAAAAAGAACTCTCTGGATTTATTTTATTTATTTTTTTAGGTAGGCTCCACACCCAGTGCGGAGTCCAACACAGGGCTTGTCTGAAAACCCTGAGATTAAGACCTGAGCTGAAATCAAGTTGGACGCTCAACCAACCGAGCCACCCCGCCGCCCTTCAGCTGGATGTTTTAAACTTAACATCAATATCTAAATGAAAAGGCACTGAGAAAGGGAAACAAATCTACACTCCATCATTACATTTCTGAGCTAGATACAGTGAACAGTTTACAAAGGTTATTCTACAGAATACAAAGAATTCGAGCTTCGAGTCAAAAAGCTGGGTTAGTAGTTCAATTCTACAATTTTGTTGCTCTGTAACTTTAGGTTTTTCTTTTCATCTTCCTGTCAGTGTTCTCTATAAAATGGAGACTGCTACAAATAGGATGACTGAAAAGATTAAACATAATATCAAGTACTGTACATTTCGTGTGCACACCGTCCTAAGTGATGGGAGACAAATTTCTATGGGATTCCTAGGTTTCTGCATGTCTTGTAAGCAAAGCATAAAATCTTTCCAAGGATGCTCATATAGCAAACAGATTTGTAAGACAGAAATAGTGTCCTACTGCAGAGCAAAGGGAAACATGCTTACTGCCCATTCTAAAAGACTCAGGGTCCCTCTCTTATGTGACACAGCACCAGGCCTGTGCAGGTATTATCTGACCTTCTTCACATCACCCTGTAGTTAGAAGAGGGGTTTGGGGAACCGACACAAGAAAATGTCGACACTCTGGCTAATACTATTGCTGTGAATAATAAAATCCTTTTCTCTCACCTAGGGATCTCATGTTTTCCGCCACCATCCATGGAACTGTGGTAGACTAGTAGGGTAAAGTCACAATCCCCTCACAGTTCTTGATACTATGCACTTTCTGTTAACATTATGTCATCAGATCTTATCAACAGCCCCATAAAGTTCAGAAAAACTGCATGGTAAAAGTGAGATACTCCACAAACAGTAGCTATTATTGTATTCATCATCATTAATCCTTGCAACAATCCTCTAAACTTGGAATCAATACCATCATTTTATAGTTGACAAAATAACCTGCCAAGATTAAGTCAGTCACACAAATGGAGGGACTACAATTTTAATCCTTTCCACTTTTACCATTTTACCTCACAGTTTTAAAATTATGAACTCATTTGGTGAAGCTGCAAACTTTATATTACATCACAACAGCTTACTTATTCTTTAAATATGTATTAAAAGTCTTCTATGTTTCAGGCACTTTGCTGGTGCTAGAGAAATAGTGAATAAAACATGCTGTCTTCGGGGCGCCTGGGTGGTGCAGTCGTTAAGCCTCTGCCTTCGGCTCAGGGCCTGATCCTAGCGTTCTGGGATTGAGCCCCACATCAGGCTCCTCTGCTAGAAGCCTGCTTCTCCACTAGGAGCCTGCTTCTTCCTCTCCCACTCCCCCTGCTTGTGTTCCCTCTCTCGCTAGCTGTCTCTCTGTCAAATAAATAAATAAAAATCTTAAAAACAAAAAAAACAAAAAAACCCCCAAAAAACCATGCTGTCTTCGTGAAGCCTATAGAGAAAACACACCAAAACAAGGAAAACAAAACAACAAAATAACTAATTCCCTAATAATAATTAATTAGCTAATGAAATAATTATTAACTCATAAATGCTAAGATGGAAGCAAACATGGGTCTGAGAGAGCAACTGAAGGACACACTTTTCAAACTATAGATTGTCAGTTGGGTATAAATTCAGTGAGTCCCAACCAGGATTTTCCAAAAAAATGTAGTACAGAAAAGAAGGCACACGCATTATAAAGTAGTGTTCTGTGAAACTTCCATCTTGCACAAAGGGTCATGATATAAAATCATTTCCTTTAGACAGGGAATAATCTATGCAATGAGAACGGAAAGACCTTGGCTTTGTTAGAAAAGTAAAATTATAGTGTGGGTAGAATCCTGCAGAAAGGAAGAACAGGGTGGTATGAACGGAAGTTGGAAAGAAAGATGTTAAGGTTCTGGCAGAGAGTTCGTGCAATGTAGTTTTAAACAGATAAGTGACACAATTTGATTTACATTTGAGAAGTCACTTTCCTTGCTATAAGGAGAACGTATTTGAGGGAGGGCAAGGATGAAAACAGAACCATCAGAATGCTGTTGTAAGCAGATGACATAGGTGATAACAGTAGCTTGGTTTGGGGTGACGGAAGGGAAGGGCAATAGGGATGGAAAAGAATGGATAGATTCAAGACACTGCTTTGAAGACAGAATCCAAAGGACTTGTTGAAGTGAGGCCCAAGAGGCATACTCTAAAATTTCAGTCATATCCAAATATTGTGGTTCCATCAACATACACCATCCTCTCCCATGGGTCTGTTGTTCACACATATGATGTTTTCGGAATACCCTACCACTCCCCAAGCTCTCACTCAACTAACCTGGTACAGTCCTATCCATCCTCCCTTCAGGACTGAGGCCCCACATTACCTTTTCCACAAAGCATTCCCTGGCATTAGGAAGGTGTCTTCTCCATATTCCCTTAGCACTTCACGCATGTTTCTAATACACTGGTTATGGACTGTACTGCGATTAGCTGTTTATACATGTGTATATATATACACATGTATAAAGTTAGTCCAGAGCCATGCCAGGACAGAAGCCATATTCTATTCAACCTTGGGACTGATGATAGTGCTTAAAAAAATGTAGATTCATTATCAAAATTTGCTGAATGAATGTGCCACTTCATGTAATACATTCCTTCATTCCTAAACTAGCAAAGGATCCTCATTCATAAAGATATGTATTGCACATATTTTTATTTAACCTCATTTCAGATCATCCTTCAATGACTCCATGTTTGGAGAAATATATATTTGCTTAGTTTATGTTGCCATACGAATCTATTAGATACCGTCTATTGATCAGAATGTGCTTCTTGCCTTCATAAACTGATAGCACAGCGTATAGGAAAGGGCTGATTTTGAAGTTAGACCCCTGCTCATAAACCAACTCTTCAATTTATTGACCATGTGTAGACTCTGGCCTACCGTAGGTTTTTAATCTCTGGATTTCAGTTTGCTCAACTGTGTAAGGTTAATACTTCTACGTCATAGGGTCATCATGGGGCTTAAACGTGAATGTACAGTAATCAGCACAAATACACACTGCATATTAGTTCCTGTTTCTCCAACTTACCTTCTTTACAAGGAAGAATACAGCCTTTGCAAAACTAAACACAAAATGTTTCTGGTCATGGCATTATCTTGACCTATGGGTTGAGAACAGAAACCATCTTACCTCTCCCCCTCCAAACACAGCTTGGACATGGTCCAAAACCACCTACCCTGGATATAGCCTACTGTCTACATTAGTATGACTTTATTATTTCTTTTTCTTCATTGGCATAACTTTACTATTCTAGGAGACTCCTGCCCAGATAAATAGCTTGACTATTCATTACAGGAACTTCTTGAAAATCACCAATTCTTCAAGAAAAAGGACTAACAGTTTATACCCTAAGACTCCTTGCACTCACTTGCCTTCTCCCAATCTCGGAACTGTGAAGATCAGTAACAAAACCTAATCAAGCCATCTCCTCCACTGCCCTGCCCTCTCACCCTCTGCCTCTGAAAGACCAGCCTTAAACCATACCTCAAATTCTCAAGAAAAATCTGACGTTGCCTTCCCAGACACTACCGAAACTCTGCCGAGGTGTTCTTTCTTACCCCGGTAAACCATAAACTCAGCTTTGTCCTATCAGAAGGTCCCTTGGTGGTATCTGAGAAGCCAGCTTTGGGCAGGGCAATACATCTATAAGCATAAAGACAAGGCAGAGGAATTTTCCCACAAAGTCCAGAAATACTATAAAAATGAACTGAGGGAAATTATATACCAGGCAAAATACGTCCCCTAACAAGTCTATTAATAAAATGGAAATTAGTTTGTCAAGACAATAAAAAGTTTCGTTGCAAAATTCCGAAAGATGATGAATTTCAGAAATATTTTTTTTTGCTGAAATCTAATGCTGAAGTGTTTTATTCCTTTCCTTATTCCAGAGTTGTTCACACAGAGGACTCTAATCAAGAAAAACAGCACCTCACGTTATCTTTGGAGTTACCGAAGATAATGCTAGGACAGGCGGCCAAAATGATTGCAAAACAAATGACCAGTTTCTAAATTAAATCCTTTCGAATGAAAATCCAGATCCATTATCAATTTCACTAAGTGTAAAGAACACTAATTTCTAAAGGGTTCTAATCGTGGCCCAATGACTTTCCACTAGGGTAAAGCATACAAAGCTGTGGGGTGGGAAGGAGTGAGAGAAGCAACATTTGCTTCTCAAGGTTTACTTTCTACCTTGAGAAACCGATTTGGGTCGCATGGCCGACGCTCCACTAGGTCGGCCTCAGCAACTCGAGCAGCTGCATCGAGGGAGGAGGCGGCAGAAACGGTTTCCGTGGAATCCCCCCCCTCGCTGACTGAGGGCTGCCTTGGGGTAGGGGTTCCGCTCGGGCCCTCCTTCTGCCAGTTCCTGGGTCCGTACCTGACAGGCGATGGACCTGCGGAAGCCACAAGCCATGCCGGCCTCCACGAAGCGCGCCCCAACCGCCCGGCTCGACTCCTCGCCCCGCCCCCCTCTGTACGACCCTCCTACGCGCGCCGGAAGCCCGCCCGGAGGATTCTGCCAACCAATCAAGAAGCCGCGTGGCCTGCCACTAACCTCTGCCCTGCTGCCGCGAGGGAGCGCGGGAAATCCCGAGTGCAGCTGCAATCCGGCGGGCCGCGGTGACCATGGCCACCTCTTCGGTGTCCAAGGTACGTGGGGGGCGGAAGCCCACTAGACTCAGCCGTCGCCTCATTGTCTTTTGGAAAAGGGATGTAGCAGAGGTTACGTAGGCCTCAGTGAACCGGCTCGAGGGGAGGGAGTGGCGGGCTGAGCCGAAGCGTCCTTACTCCAGGTGCAGTTGAGGTCAGTTTTGCTCGAGGAGCGAAGACACCGATCTGCCTTGGTTGTTTTGGTTGGGAGACTTTTAAGTTCTAATTGTGGCGGTCGAATTCCCCGAGGATGTGCCCCAATCTCCCTTTTTCTTTCTCATAAATATTTATTGTGCGCCAAGCGCTCCGTTAGGTACGACGTAGAGTAGTAAACAAAATAGACTTAAGTGTTCGCGCTCAAGAACGGCATTAAACACAGATGAACTGATGATAACAAATTGTGGTGTTAGCAGATTGCTCGGGGTCTGCGAAGGCCTTTTGGAGAGATGGACATTTTAGCTGAGACCTGAAAAATAGAAGTTAGGCAAAGGGTTGGAGGGTAGGGAGACTGTTATGCCATAGAGAATGACATGGTTTTTGGCCCAGAAGATAGAAATAAAATGACCTGTTAAAGAAGTTGAAATATCAGTATAATCAGAGAGGAAGCGTTGTGAAAATAAGAATGAAGTCGTAGTGTAGGGGTGTGTGTGTCAGAGGAGATCACATAGACCTCATATGGGCTGCCTAGATGGTCAGGGCTTGCAGGAAGACCTGATAGTGTGGTTGTTAAGAAGATAACCCTAGATCACTATTGTCTAATGTCAGTAGCTGGTAGCCACATGTGGCTATTTCAGTTTTAATCAAAATAAAGTAAAATTAAATAAAATTAGAAATGCATTTTCTCAGTTTTACTAGCCACATTTCAAGTGCTCAATAACCCCATGTGGTGGTGGTTACCATATTAGTGCAGAGACGTGATATTTCTCCTTCATTACCAAAAGTTCTGTTGTACAGCACTGCTACAGACCAAGTAAAGTAAGACCTTTAGTAATATGAGTGCAGCCAGAAGCCCCTGAAGTCAAACTGCGATACAGTTGAGAATGTAGATGAAAAAACTGCAAAGTCCTTTCTCCCCACGTTAAAACTAAATAGATTAGAAGGCTCTACCATGGATCTTATCTTTAATTTTGATTAAAATTAAACTAAAATTATGGGAAGGAGTGTCAGAACTGAAACTACATATCAAAGGGTAACTTAAAGCCATAGAGCTTAAGTTTACAGCAGATTGACTTATGATGCTAGGTTCAAATATACCAGAAGAAGTTTAACTGTCCTCTTGTAGTCTGGGCGCAGGGGTACGAGAGCACCTGGCTCCAGATATCCCAAACAGACCAGCTTCAGCCCCTCGCTGCTGACAAAATCCAAAGTCAGAGAAATGAGCGGTAGTGAAACAAGAAAGGAATTTATTTCAATGAGGCCAACACTGAGAAGACAGCAGTTTATAGTCTCAAAGACTGTCAACAAAGTGCTGAAAATACTTCCAAGTTTTTATGAGGAAAATGTGGGACAAAGGAGGGCAGTAAAGGTCAGGTTGATCCTTGTGTAGGAGTCAATCATGGGCGGGGTCTTGCTGGCTCAGGGCTGTCCTTACTGCTTGAGGGTTTAGTTCGGTTCCCATCAGGAGATGCTGTGCTCACAGGATCTTTTGCCTGTGTTAAGAGATAAGCTGGAAAGAAGATCTTAAATCAATTGGAAAATTTGGGGTCAGATGGAGGTAGTTGGGGTTCTCTTACACTGGTATTTTTTTATTAGGATTGGTACTGTTTTTGTTTTGTGTTGGTTATATTCCATAGGTTTTGAGTGGTCTGCCCCCTAACTCTTTTCAATGCAAAAGGCTCATATTTTTGTGTATCTTGCAGAATTGTGAGGTTTTGTTCAGGAAAGCATTTATGGCATTGTAATAGAAATGCTTATATTGAGATGATGATGAAGGGGACCTTGCATCAATAAGAATCTTTTAGGACTATTTAAGGAGCTCATAGGACTGCTAGCTTTTTTTTTTTTTTTTTTTTTAACCTATCTAAGCTTCCTTTTCTTTGTGATATTTTCTACCTGTTAGCTCACCTCCTAGACTGCTTCTTCTATCTCAAACACCATCATTTGAGCAGCAGTTCAGAGAGGTTAACCATATTAGTACCTGCCATACATTAGGATCTATTCTGGGCACTCGTTTATCTCCTTCATAGCTCCTTTTCCTTGTACTGAATTGCTGGTGGATATAGAAAGGAGGCAATGACAAGCTCTTTGTGGTACTACAAGATTTTTCTAAATGTGAATGCGTGTTTCAATGGTTCACTAGTTGCAGATATAGGAGTATAAGGCACAGTTTATTTTGGAGCCTGTAATCCAAATAGCCACTTTGTATTTGCACAGCTTTCTTTAGCACTATCCTGAGAGTACTTTTTCTAGGTATATTTTTTCATTCTTTCTTTAATTTTCCATAAAAAATGGCAGTCTTTAGGAAGTTGTACATGGTGCATGGCTGTAGGATGGGTAGGATAAACGCAGGACCAGTAGCTTGGGGACTATATATCACTTGGCAAATAATAACATGAAACTAAATGTAACTAGGAAATTACCAGGAAAATTACTTGACAAGCATTCATTCCATATACTGATTGCCTAATGTGTATGCTAACACTGTCCTAATGTGTATCCTAACACTGAGGAAATAATTATGAATTATATGCAGTCTGTGCTCTGAAGGCACTCGTGAACTACTTGGTGAGACAGAACCGCAAATAACTATGATACGCAGTGAAAGTGATTCAAAGCAAAGAAAATAAAAGTATTCAGGTATTGTGAGATCTTAGGGAAAGGAATAATTCTAACTAGAGAACTGGGGAAGGTTTCCCAGAGCAGATGAGTAAGACTTATCAGATGAAGAAAGATGTATAAGATGAAACAATAGCCAAATTACCTATTTCCTGACCAGGTTATGGATATTTGAAGTTTAATTAAAAAATATTTCTTTTGAAATGAGAGAGTGTCACTATTTTTTATCTTTGTTTTAATGAATAGTACTAATGTTCTTCTTTAAGTTTTATAAAAATGGAACCTTTCTGGGTTTAAGTTTCATCATCTTACATTTTCCTTGTCTCTTAGATTAGGTCCCTAAGAGCAAAATCAAAGATGAGCATCCCATGGGAAGGAGGAGAAAGAAATGGATACTCCCCTTGTTTAAGAATTTTCCTGCTAGGGGCACCTGGGTGGCTCAGTCGGTTAAGCCTCTGATTCTTGATTTCAGCTCGGGTCAGGATCTCAAGGTCCTGGGATTGAGCCCCCTGTCCAGGCTCCGCGCTTTACAGGGAGCTGCGGGGGATTCTCTCTGGCTCCCAGCCCCCCTCTTGCATGTGCACACGCTCTCTCTAAAAAGTAAATAAATCTTTTTTTAAAAAAGAATTTTCCTGCTATAAATCAGAAGAGAGATGATTTCTTAGCACTTTAAAGAAATTCTTTTAAAAAAATCTGCTTATCCATAAAATACTTGGTTAATCAGATTTGTCGATATCCTTGGCTACTTTGACTTTATGCTTTTTTCTTTCTTTCTTTTTTTTTTTTTTTTAGGGCTGCTTTGTGTTTAAGCCAAACTTCAAGAAGAGAAAGATCTCTGTGCCAGTAGGTAAGATGTCTTAATATCGAATTGGCTAGTTTTCCTCCCCTAAATCTTGAACTTACCTAACCCTAGCTGAAGTTAGTAATTCTCTTGTTTAAGTTTGCCTTGCTTACCTTCTTGATGTAAGGTATAGTCATGTTAGTCATGTTCCAAGGTACAGTCAAAGGAATAAGGTACATCCCAGACTTTCAGTCTAAAAGGGAGTCCAAATGTACCTTCAAAAGGCAAATTAGAAAGTAAATTTCCTTCAAAGAATATGTCCCCATTCTTCAAAAGAGATTGTCTTAGGGGTGCCTCGCTGGTCAGATGGTAAAGCATGTGACCCTTGTCTCTGGGTTGTGAGTTCAAGCCCCACGTTGGGCGTAGAGCTTATTTAAAAACATACATAAATAAAATAATAAGGCTAACTCAGAAGGAAATTTTTTAAAAAGGGAGAAACTGTCTTAAAAATATCAGTGATTTCCTGGGGGGCAGTAGGGGAAGTTGACTGCAAAAGGGCAAGAGGTACTTTTTGGACTGATGGAAAGGTTTTCTAGATTGAGAGAGTAGTTATGTGAGTGTATACTTTTGTTAGGACTTATTAAACTGTTAAAATGGGCGTATTTTATCATTTGTAAGTTATTTCTCAATAAAATTAAACTTAAAAAAAAAGATACTGTCTTTCTTCATTTATCTTCAGATACCTGCTTGGTGATTATGTTAGGAAGAATTGACTTTTTCAAACAAATCATGGCATCACTGTCTTAAAATGTGTGTTGTGCTGGTTTTCAATTGTAGCTGCAGATTAGAATCACTTGGGGAACTTTTTTTTTTTTAATTGTGGTTGGGGTTTTTTTGAATATAATTGTGTTTTCACATATACTTGCAAGAAAGTGTAGAGAGTTGTACACTTTACCCAGTAATCTCCAGTGGTAATATTTTGGGTAACTGGTACAGTATCACAACCAGGAAACTTAACATTGGTACAATCCATTGACCTTATTTAGATTTCAATTTGAGGAACTTTTTAAAGATACTAATGCCCAGATCCCGTCTCAGACCAATTGAATCAGAATCTCTGGGAGTGGTACCTGGGTGTTGGTACTTTTTTAAAAGCTCCTCACAGGCTTATTACTTACACTCAATATTCAGTACTGTAAAGATTAATTCTGATGGAAAAATTATGATGTGGAATTACGTGTATTCATGCAATAGGTTTGAATTAAAAAAAGAAAAACTGAACTATACCATTGTTTGACTAAGGAAATAAAGAACTTGCGTTTAATGAATAGGATTTTTCTAAATCATTGCATGATGCAGACCTTAGGGTGTTACTCCTTCAGTTTGAGACCAGCTAGATAAGAAACCTGTGCTCAAGGAGCAAATAATAAAATCACGGTTCATCTTGAGGGAGCCAGAGGGTAGAAAATACGATTTATAATAAGAATCCAGTTTCTCTTAACAGAATGAACAGTGATCTCAAGTTCTACACTGTCTTAGACTTAGTTTCAGTGAAACTTTCTATATTCCCTGCCCACCCCCAATAAAAAGTGACAGTAACAGACTTGGAAATAGTGAACAAAGAATAGCTACATTATAAATTGTTTTTAAGTGACTGACTTGTGAACAGACTTCTTTAATGTTGGAGATTGCTAAACTCAAAGTAGTTCATTTTCAGAAAAAATTCAGGTTTTGTTTCCCATTATCTATGAAGGATACAGAGCATGAAATGACATCTAGTATCATCAGCAATGTCATTATAACTAATGAAATTGCTAGCATTTATTCAGTTTTTATTATGTGCTAGATTATTCTCAGCCCTATATATGTGTTACTTTGTTTAATCCTCTCAGCAAACTGTGAGGACTGTATTATGAGTATCTCCATTAAAATATTATGAGGATACTTAGAACTTTCTTAGTGGTAGTGCTAGTAAGCGACAGAGCTGGGGTTTGAACCCAAGTTGTCTGATTCTGGAGCTTCTGGTCTAACCATTACTTGGTACTGTCTCTCATGATAGGCGAGTTTTTGCTTAGAACTTTTTCTGTTGAATTTCGGCTATAATTAAGATTTGTTCAAAGTTTTAGTATTAGTAAACCTAATGTGTACAATTTGAACTTTGCTTTGAAGTGCATTAGTTTTTTTTTTTAATTGGGCTGACCTAAGCCTAGTAGATACTGTTTCAATATGAGAATCTTAGAGGAATTGACCCTGATTATAAGACAGATGGTATACAAATAAGGAAAACATATCCAGATTTTAGCACTTGCCTTCACTGGCTTCAATTCTTGAAACAGATTGCCTGAAGTAGGAAGATGCCCTGCATTTTGCCCACCATCTGTCCCCTGACTTGTAGACACTTGGATGTGTACCTAAGAGAAGACTGGTAACTCTCTCTCTTGTCTGTGTTCTGTGGATGACTGTACATCCATGAAGACGACAGGGCAGGAACTGGAGAGAGAGGGGGGCCGGGAGAGACTGAGACCAGTGGTGGCACCGGCCCTATAGGAGATGTTCACACTGAAGTCAAGCACTGTGCGTAGGAGCAAGAGGGAACCTGTCAATAGTGAGAGCTTATATTCTGTAGGTCTTCTCAGTTCTGATTTGTTTTTTACCTTCCTGATCTATAAATGTTTGAGAGAAGTCATGATGATAAGTTACATTGTCCTGTTGCTGTTGTTTCCCAGTTTCTGACTGTTTTTTGGTTAGTATTCACGTAAAAAATTAATGTCTTGATTTGCCATTTTAACATTTTGTATGATTTTACTCATTAATGACTTCTTTCTTCTATTTAAGGCTACCTTGTTATTTTGCTTTGTCTCTTAATGATGGTGTATTTCCCTTTTTTGTTTGCATTTTTGTACTATAACCTTGTCTATCATTTTACCATATGATAGCTTCAGTATATTCTAGGGCTTTTGATAAATTTAAAAAATATTTGTCTAAAACTCTGAGTCAACTATGAACAGAAGGAAAGTTCCTTAACATAAAAGAGAATCCGTATTCCAAACTACCAGTTAACATTAAAACTTGATGGTAGAATGCTAGTGGCTTCTCAGTGGAGTCAGGAACAAAACATGTATTTTTAGTGTTATTGAATCCTTTAAAAGTTGTAGTTGTTACAATACAATATCTAGCAGCAAACAATAAGAAATATTAAAGAAAGTAGAAAGCTACAAGGAATGTAAGATATTTGATTAAAGGAAGAGACCTGTAGTGTTTTGGATGTAGATTTTCTAACATGTTACAAATATCATTTCTTCCCAAATCAACCTACAGATTTTATTTTATCCAGTCAAAATACTATTTTAATTATTTTTGAGCAGTGGAAAAGTTTATTTGAAAGAATGGCTCAAAATATTTTGAAGAAGAATGATTATGTGTGATGGTGGTAGGAGGGAGACCTGGAATTATCCCATATGTGAATGTACTGCAAAGCGCCAACCATTTAATGATTTCAAGTAGTTCAGGACAGCTGTGGGAATAGACTTGGATTCAGTAGAACAAAAGAAGTTAAAAAAATAGTTCCAAGTGCATTTGTAAGTATTGAGATAAGAAGGGCACCTCAAATCAGTGGGAGAAAGGATGGGTTATTTAGTAAGTGCATGTTACATACTGAGTAAAGCCCAGGTGTGAGTCATGAAATGAACTTAGTCTTTAATAGTTTTAAAAAACAGAATAGAAAACATTTGCTGTCACATGATAAGTACTGTTTTGTGGGACCTTTGTTTTTGTTTCTGTTAAACATCTGTGTGTTGGATTATGATGTAAAATGTATTCCTTGATGAGGATCATGGTTTAAAAAGTTTGAAAACCACTCATATTTTGACAAATGGTGTTTTGATGAATGGCTAACCATTTGGAGGAAAACATTAAAAAAGCATGTAAAATAATTGACTATATAAAATGCCGGGCTAACCTATGTCAATTGAATAAAAGAGCAAGAATCGTCCTAAGAATCATTTCATAAAGGAGTGTTCAGAGCAAATATATGAAGCAAAGTATACAAGGCTTTCGAATAAGAGCAATGTATATAAATAATATGTTATATATGATATATATAATATGTTATATATAATGTATATAATATGTTATATATAATGTATATAATAAAAATATGTTAATATTAAATGTTTAAGTTTCAGACCAAATCCATTATATACTGTTAGCAATTTAAAAGTACAGATAGAAATATAACCTAAAAATTAAAGATATTTTAATCTTATAATACAATTACTATAGTAAAAATATATAAATAAAATTAAATATAGGATATTAAATGTTACCTGTCTCCAAATATATATATATATATATATATACTTAATACATATTTCTATTTTTGATACATATTTCAGTCCCATCCCTTACTGTGTGACTTTGCACAGACTTTCTAACTTTTATTACATAAAAAAGAAACTGACCTATTTCTTTCTGTGTTTTTAGAGGACTATTTTAATAAAGGGAAAAATGAGTCTGAGGACAGTAAGCTTCGATTTGAAACTTATCAGTTGATATGGCAGCAGATGAAATCTGAAACTGAGGTGAATACTTTCTTTAATGACTTAGTATTTCTCTAATAACGTAAATCTCATATTTGTTCCTTCCCATCCTCCTTTCCATCAGTTTTCAAGACTATTGTTGAAACATAGGTAATATTAGTTTAGTATAATCTGTATATTCTACAAAAAACCCGCTCATGTTCCAAGTATTAAGCATAGCTTCAGGTACTGGAACATACATTTATAATAATAACTGCCACGGCATGGGGCTCTTTACATATCCTCACAGCTTTTAAATGGTGGCACTCTTTAAATTGTCCATTCAGTTATTCAAGTAAGAAGTCAAGCTGTTTTTAAACTACTTCACTCCCTCATCCTCATGTCCAGTTTCTATGTTCTTTATATTCCAGCTCTGAAATAATTTCTCTACTCTGGCAGATTCGTAGCTCTAGGGCCAACATCTTGAGTGGACTTGTTTTGTTTGACCAGCACAGTATTGTATTTTTGTTTGTTTGTTTTTTAATGCCTAGGGGAGGGTTATGCACTTCATTTATTACTGCTTCCCCTCACTCTTCATTGCTTTCCACCTAGGGCTTTGCCATTTATATATTCCAAGTGACCCTTGGAAAGTATTGGAGTTTGTGGTTTCCAGCTCAGGCCTTCATTTCTTTTTTTTTTTTTTTTTAAAGATTTTATTTATTTATTCAACAGAGATAGAGACAGCCAGCGAGAGAGGGAACACAAGCAGGGGGGAGTGGAAGAGGAAGAAGCAGGCTCATAGCGGAGGAGCCTGATGTGGGGCTCAATCCCATAATGCCGGGATCACGCCCTGAGCCGAAGGCAGACGCTTAACCACTGTGCCACCCAGGCGCCCCCAGGCCTTCATTTCTTAACCTGCATCATGATGATCCTCGTAACTGATGTCTGTGCCTTTGATGTCAGACCCCTCAGGTCTGTCACTCAGCCCCTGTGGCACCAGTGGCCAAGTTAGAAAAGTCCTCCCTTCAGACAAGTACAGCCCTGTGCCAGGCCGCAAGGGTTTTCCCACCTCACTGCCAGTACAGCTTCCCCTTCCACCTCACAGTGCTGCCTGATTCACCCTTCTTAACCCTGATGGAATCATTTCTCTACTTCATATCCCTTCAGTGGTTCTCCCCACAGGATAAAATCCAACCTATTTAACATCAAGTATAATTGTATAGGCCTAGCCCCTTGCTTATTTGTCCAGGCTCATTCCCTACCACTTCTCATGTCCTTGATGCTTAGCTCTGTCTGTGGTTCCCAGGTGCTTGGTGCTTCCTTCCTTGCTTCCTCTACTCCCCATTCCTTCTAACTTTCTTCTCCCTATAGTCACCTCCTCCATCACCTGCCCTAATGCTTTGACTCAAATATGTCACCTCCTTAGCTTGTGTTGGATGGTCCTACTCTGTATTATCACAGCACTATACACAATGTGTTTTAATTGTAAGTGTTCTTGTTCAGTTTTTTTTCTTTCACTTTTTTAGAAAGACTACCTTTCATTTGTAAGGTGGTTAGTAAATGTTGAATGAATAAATGAGATTCTTTAATGAGGGAATCCAAAGTACTAATGACTGGCAGTTTAAGGAAAAGACATTTTTTTTTAAATTTCTTCCATCTAATAATCATTTTACATGTAATCTTTGGAATTCATGACAGTTTTCATTCCCAAACTTTGAAGGATACATCTGATTACTACTGATAATAATTCATAAAGTTTTGTGTTTTCTTCATAGCAACTACAAGAGGAATTAAATAAAAACCTGTTTGATAGTCTAATTGAATTTCTGCAAAAGTCTTATTCTGGATTCCAGAAGAATTCAAAAGACTGGGGCTGTCAAATAAAACTCAGAGAAATTCCAACTGCTGCTCTTATTCTAGGTATGTATGGGTGTATGTTTGGTTTTTTTAATTAGTGGTTTTGTGGTTGAGGATAGTGGAGAGTAACCTGTTTTGATAATAGAATTAAACTAATTATAGTTTCTTTACATACTTTCAAAACCAATAAAAGTTCTTTATGCTAATCATACATCTGTAAATTAAAAGAAATTGATCCAGGATTAGCTAGTACCTCCTCAACTTTTTGTCAGAAAAATGAAGGGGAAATATATTTGTGTTATTCTTTTTAGTTATTTTATGAGAATATATGAGATCTGTATTTGATAATAAAGGAAACACTGGTGGGTAAATAGATTTACTTTTTTTTTTTAATTGTCTCTTCAGTGGAATTATCTATGACCTTAATTTTATTTCCATGTGCTTAGTTTATCAATCTTAGATTGTTTTATAATATGTATTAATATTATATAATGGAAAAAAATTTTTTAGAATACTAGCAAATTTCCTTATTTCTTTTGGAAAGAAAGTTGGATTTGTTTGGATTTCAAATGTACTCTTCATTGCAGTTACAATTTATTATTTATTCAAGGTTTGTTAAACTAGTGGACACTGAGATAAGAACTTAATTTTGTTGTTTAATACTGCCTTTACTACTGTTCATTACCTAAATCTCATTCCTGATGTTCAGGGCAATACTTACCAAAATTCAGTGTACCTACAAATAACCTCCAAGGGATTTTAGTAAATGCAGGTTTTTGTCAGTAGTTCTGAGGTGGGGCCTGAAATTCTGCATTTATAACAGGCCTCCTGCTGATGCCCACACTGCTAATCCCAGGAGCACTCTGAGTAACAACGCACAAGGAATGATTTTTATAATAATTTTATATAATTTTTATAATTTGAACAGCTTTTCAGCACAGCCTGCACTTAATTTCAAAACCCTTTCCATCTATGGATGAGAAACTGAGGCGCAGTGATGACTGGATTATACTGTTTGGTACTTTGTTTCTCTATGCCAGGTTATAATAATTGGAGGTGGGAGTGGGGAAAACGTAATCAAGAGCAATGGCTTGATAGATTGTTGAGAGCACTGTTTAAATCCCTTCTCTGTCTGCTTACTGCCAAAAGGAGAAAAGAAGCTAGTGGAGATGTTATATTTCAAAGTCAGTAGTTTTTGGAGAACATTTTCCAGTTAAAGATATTGTTGATTTTTTGTTTCCAGTAGACCAGTTCATTGTTTTAAGCAACTGAATGTTAAATTGCTTATAAAGTCAGTCAGTGAAAGACAAGATAAACCAGTGTTTTGTTAACCTGCCAAAGTTGTTCAGAGATGGCGGTATCACGATCATAGACCATAATGCATGCTAGGACTATCATTTCGATGCTATAAAAAAAAAAATCTGCGATCAAAGAATGCTTACAGCCTGGTTGCACATTTTCTATTTTCAAAAAGGTATGTGTCCATTTAAAAATAAACTGTCAACATTTTTATTTGTTGGCTCTTCTAGAAAAAAATTTTTTGCTTCTTGGTGGCCTGGATTCTGAACCTTTTGTTTTTCTTCTAGCCAGTTGAAGTTTTATAGTAGCAGTTATAAACCAGTTTCAAGATGCTTGCTCTTGGCACCTACCTAAGTGCCAAAGCACTTTCTAGAAATCACAGATTGTGACGTCAAGGAGAGTTATCAGTCAGTAGAACTTTTTCCCAATGTTATGGGGGAAATTACACTTAACTCTGATAACTACATGCACAGCACTAAACTGATTTGTGGACATGAGAACGCGAGGGGCTTAGTAAATACCTAAAGGACCTAAAGTTTTATTCGTTTTTAGTCTCTTCCCTCAGAAATCAGCTTACTGTGTACTTTACCTATTGTGTTTACTACAACAGTCATTAATTAGTGATTGGATTCTCCTCACTTGTTATGTCAGGGTCACAGTAAGCCTGGAATCCATAGCTCTTATTTTTGAATCATTGTTTTAAAGAGTTCTTCATGAATTTGACAAAGTAACGAAATTACTCTTAAGATGTTTTCAAGAGGTAACTACATATCCTCAGTAACTTTTTTTAAAGAGAAATTGTGTAAAATACCTTTTCTGACAAGTATTGTGTGTGCCTCCAAGTATCTGTTGTCAATGGAGGTCTCTTCATTTATGCAGTATATTTTTTTGGTTTGTGTTATTGTGTTTAAAAATATTTTTATTTACTAATCCACTTGACATGTTAGCCTTTTTGTTAAATTGTTAATACTACAAATGATGGTGTAATACTGATATGTTATTCCATAGGTGTGAACGTAACAGATCATGATTTAACATTCAGAAGTCTAACAGAAGCCCTTCAGAATAATGTCACTCCGTATGTAGTCTCATTGCAAGCTAAAGATTGTCCAGGTACAGAATAAATGCCATAATAACCTTGGTGAGATGTTATAAATCTCTTCTGACCTTCTCTCTCTCTCTCTCTCTTGCTTTCTTTATCCCTTTTTATTTGTGGGAAGAACATGGCACTGCATTTTTGGCAGGGTGAGGCTTATTGCCTATGGCAGTAATCTTGACTGTTGCAGGACTCTGCTACCTTTTGCTTCATTTATTCCAGTCCCACCCCTGCCAGATCAGCTTCACAGTCAGTAATAGTCTCGGCATTTTATCAGATGTGTTCCTTAACCCATTAAAAGTTGAATACGTTGGAAAGTTTGGGACGGGGAGCTGAGAATTAAGGATTGGGGATTTGGCAGCTCTTGTTTAGTCCAACAGAGAATAGAATATATAGGTTCATATTTACAGCCTCAAGTCATCTTATTGTTGTACCCTGAAAGACCAGCATGGTAAAAAAGTAGTCCATCACCAGAGCCAATCTTAGGTATATGAAGCCATTGAATCATAAAGGATGTGGACGCTAAGAGAGTAAAATGGGCTTAGATTTGAACTGACATAAGGGCTTTATGTGCTTATATTACTTTCATATTCATAAGCTGACTAGAACTGATTGATTTTTAAAAATGACTCTAAGGAAGGTTTGTAATCAGTAAAGTAACTTATGTAAGTGACACTTTCCATCTTTTTTTCAGAGGCCTTAAAAACCTTTTACCGTCTAGTGTAATTTAAATATAGATTGTTTCTCATATAGTTCATAATTTTCATATTTACACATTTGCTTAGGTAACACTTTTATTATGGACAATATACATAAACTCAAACTTTGGCTTATTGTTGGTCTGAATTAGTGAAATTTAAATATTAAAGAGATACTAATGAATATTAACGTTAATATGTTATATGTTAATAATATGTTAAAGATGTTAATTGGGTAGAAAAACACATTCTACCCAAATATATACTGATCAAGAACTTTCAGATGTTTCATATTTGCTTTAAAGGGAGATAAACTTTCACATTTTTTACCTGTTTTGCAGATATAAAACATTTTTTGCAAAAGCTGGCCTCACAGTTGACTGGCTGCTGTGTAGATGAGGAATCCAAAGAGGGAAGTACCCAGGTTGCCCAGAAAAAGACACATTGTTCAATGGATTCTCTTTCCAGTTGGTATATGAATATCACACAGGTAAGTGTAAACTGACAAGTTTTCTCTCAGGAAATTGGCTTATGATTGAAGAGGCTTAGAATTATATTAAACATAGTACGGTTTTGTTCTAACAAGAATATGTTTATGCGCTCTAGCTATTAACAGTAGCTACCTATTTTTCATAAGGCTATTAGAATTTAAAGGTATTCTTTTATCAGTATGCAGTCTAATTCCTGTTAAGTGTTTCAGTTCTTGCAAGGCCATTTTATTTGTGGAAGAATGTCATCTAGTGACAAAAGCAACGTCAGGAATTGGTTCTGCTCTGGATGCTACCTCTGACAGTGGATGCGACTTTAATGTATTATCTCTTAGGTCCCTCAGTATTTGCTTTGGTGCAGTAGACCCGTGCTGCCAGTGCCCATTGTCAACTTAATCCAATGAGAAATAGTAATTTTTTTAAAAAAACCTAATTTGTTCCACATTTAGAATTCTAGAGGAATAAATGGTCTGTAAGTAAAGTATATTCAACAAACAGGTAGCTAAAAAGAAGTTCTGCTCTTCCATGACAGTCTCTGGTGAAAATGAATAACCTAAATGATTCATGGAGAACTGCACCATAAAACCACAGCTTTACTTGATGATGCTGTGTAGCCAGATAGTATGGGAAAAAATACTGTGGCAACGTTTTCTGATAAAGGTGTTTGCTGAAGTCAGTAATAAGTGAAGTTTCATTTTGCTATATATAGGGATGAAATTGGGTCTAATGCTTATCATAATAATTTGATCCACAGTTTTAAATATTCGAGAAATCAAATGTACATTCAGTTTATGTCAGGTATCTTTAAAAGATTGAGATTGGACCAGATGATATTAAAGATGCTTTTCAACTTGAAGTTTAGCAGTAGTAGAGCAGCGAGTAGTAGTGTTCATTGTGCTTTTTATTTAAAAATACTAGTTCTCACCTTAAAGCAAAATAGAGCGTTCTTTTAGCAGCAAATACGATCTGTAGAAAATATTCTCCCCATGCTTTTTTCTCTTTTCAGATAGCAGAAAATATAAATATTTCATAGGAGTTATAGATTTTACTGAACCTTTTTCTTCTTGGTTATTATTCCCATGTCAGACACAAAAAGATTCTGCTCATAACCGTTGGAATGAGTTTCTCTTTATTATGTGGGAGAAATAAAAGAAACTGCTTTACTGTAAAATGTAAAGGGAGATATGTCAACATGTGGCATTGTAGCATCGTTTGGGTGGTAAGGCTTACTTTTAACTCCTTCTCTTCACAATGGCTTAAAAGAAGACAGACCCAAAAATGCCAAGGAAAAAGAGGACTTCTTCTAGCCAATGGCAGTCTCCTCCTGTTGTGCTTATCTTAAAGGATATGGAAAGCTTCACCACAAAAGTACTCCAAGACTTCATAATTATGAGCAGGTAGATCATATATCACCGGGGTTTTACATAAAATTCTTTTTATTACGGAAACATATAACTTTTAACTTGAAGAGCACCCTTTTCCAGAGAAAATGAATGTCAATTTAATCTTCATTTTAATGCCAACTGTGTAGAAACCAGAATGATTTCAAATTCTTTATAATTGAATGTTTAAAGATCTCCTATAAGATTTTCATTTGCTTTTTGACCCAAGAATGAGATCAAAAGACTAAAGGTAGCCAATTTTTAATTAGTATGATACGGCAGTATAAAATGTAGTTTTTCTCACCAAGGTCATCCCATTAATGGATAAACTACTCCAGATTGAGATACGTTTGTCAGGTCTTATTTTCTGATACCTATCCACCCTTCGGAGCTCTGAGTTATATATAGCTCTTCTGAGCAAGTATGTTTTCTAAATAACATCTTATATAATACTTACAGTGAGAAACTACTTTCTTGGTCTCATTGGATTTTCAAGGTAGTGCTGTGAGATTCAGAATTGAGGTAACTAACCCCATTTAAAATCCAGTGACATGTATTTCCCATGGTGTATTTTTTAGGACATAATTTATTTTGGCTTTTTCTATATGTAAACTTGCTCAATAGTTATAGCTACATTTGCGTAAAGCAATATTGTGTTATAATTTACTAATATACTTGTAATTCCTATTTTAATGGTGTCTTTTTTTTCTCTCATTGAAACTAAGATTTCTAGATCCTAAGACTTTTCTTAATGCTAAAACCAAACTGCTTTACATGCTTTAAAAATACAGAATAAGAAAGTGACAGAAGATCTGTACTTTTTTGGAGCTTAAATTTGTGGCTACCTTTGCCATCTAAAGTGAGGAAGAACTACAACAGTAACAGAATCCAGGCACTGTACTTCTGTGAAGGTAGAACTGCATATTGCTAGAACACTAAAAAGCAATAGCCAATAGGAGGGAGCAGGCACACTCATCAGCCATGATCCAAAGAGCTCAGAGAGCCGCGTAGCTATCAAAGACCGTGCTGTTCTACTCTGTGGAAATCGTTTGTGTTCATACTGGTCATGCTCCGAATAAGTCAAGTCCAGTAAGTTTCAGTTAAGAATTCAAGGAAAGGATGTAACATCTTTAAGTGGTGTCCTTTAAAATTAGGTCCTACGTATGTGTAAGGAAAGTTTTCTAATGCTTAGCTATTATGTATGGCTGGGTGACCTAGTGTGTGTTAGAAATGCGTATAAATAGAAAGAGTTACCTTGAAAGTTTGTGAGTTTCATGTCCCTGAACTCTTAAAGCATAGGCTGGATATCTGTTAGGAAGACTGTAGGTATGGCTCAGACTTTGAGAGGTTAAATTGAATGATACCTAACTCTTCTAACACTTGAGATTGTATAACCTTAGAGGGAGGCATCTGATCTCTCTGGACCTCTGTATTCTTATATTTAAAATGAAAGGATCTGTTAGTAGATCGATTTCAGAGCTAGAGTGTGTCGGAAATAACTATATTACTTTAACAGAGGAAACTGCGTGACCTAGAAAATTTGAGTATTTGGAATGATACTCCTCAGCAGTGCCTTATAAAGGTTGTCTTAATTTGAAATTTGATGTATTGAAATATATTTCTTAATGAAATTCCACTTTGTATTTTCCTTTGAAAACTAGTCAACATCTACATGAATTTCCACTAATACTCATTTTTGGAATTGCCACATCTCCTGTTATCATCCATCGGTTGCTTCCTCATGCAGTATCATCTCTGTTGTGCATAGAACTATTCCAGTCTCTGTCTTGCAAGGACCACCTGACTACGGTACTTGATAAGGTAAAAAGAAAAAACTGTACCAGTGAACTAGGATGAGAAGTCTGCCTAGAATAGATTATGAATAAAAACGTTAGTGATAAATTTCTGCGTCTCTCAGAGTATGATATTGAATATATTTCTTCACATTTTTTTGTATTTAATGATTTTTAATAGGGTACAATATTGCCTCCTCAGATAAAATACAAGCTTTTTAAAAAAAAAAGATTTATTTATTTGAGAGAGAGAGAGAGAGAGAGGGAGCACAAAGGGAGTGGGAATGGGAGAAGCACACTCCCCGCTGAGCAGAGAGCCCAATGCGGGGCTCAATCCCAGGACCCTGAGATCATGACCTGAGCTGAAGGCAGACGCTCAACCAACTGAGCCACCCAGGCACCCCAAAATACAAGCTTTATAAAAAGAATGTATCTTTCTATATTTACCTACCTATCAGTCATTACTCAATGGAAATTTTTAGGTTTTTAATAATTTTTAATAGAATTTAATGACTTCCTAATAACAGTAACAATGTTTTGACTCTTAATTTTGTATAAAATAATTTGTAATTTTTAGTGGACTCTTTCCTGTCATTGCTGCTCTTGACAGAAAATAAATACTAACGTTTCCTTAGACCTTAGCTCTGTTTTTCTTCCTAAATTAGTATTAGTTCTGTGTTTCTACCTAAATTAGTAATGAACTTCCACAAATTGTTTGCTAAACTCAACTGTTTTAAGGTGTGCCTTATGCCACTTGTGAAGGTAAACTAATGACAACCCTCCATTTTTTTAAAAAAGATTTTTTATTTGAGAGTGCAAGAGAACCCATAAGCAGGGGGGAGGGGCAGAGGGAGAAGCAGACTCCCTGCTGAGCAGGGAGCCCGATATAGGACTCGATCCCAGAACCCTGGAATCATGACCAGAGCCGACGGTCGACGCTTAACCGACTGAGCCACCCAGGTGCCCGACAGCCTTCCATTTATTTACTAACTGCTTCATCTTTTTCCCATGAAGGTGGTATCCATTGGTTTACTGATACTTTGGGGAAAATTTTTCCAGCTACAGTATTTAAAATTGCTTGGTTGGGGCGCCTGGGTGGTGTAATTGGTTAAAGCATCCAACTCTTGGTTTCGGCTCTGGCTCATGGGATCGAGCCCTGTGCCAGGCTCTGCACTCCATGTGGCATCTACTTAGGATTCTCTTCCCCTCTCTCCCTGCCCCTCCTCCCCGCTCTCTCACTTGCCCTCTCTTTCTCTCAAATAAGTAAATCTTAAAAAAAAAAAAAAAATGGAATTGGTTGTGGCCAAATGCAGTTGGCCTTCTGTAACTATGTTTCTGTTTTAAAAGCCTAGAATGACTTTTCATTTTCAGATATAAATTCTTCACTATAGGCCATTGAAAATTAGCTGAATAATACAAATTCAGCTATTTTGTATTTTTTAATAGACATCTGTTGTTTTGGGGTTTTTCATTCAACAGTACATAATGTGTTACTCTTTGGTAATGTATATCAGTAGGGATGAAAAAGAAATCTGATAATAAGAATTGCCAAAACCTATAGCTTCTTCAGTGACTTCTGGTAGGAGAAAAGGGATTGTATAGTTAATAGATTGTATTTTTTAAAATTAGCAATTGGGTGGAAGGTGATGGATGAATATCTTTGATTCTGGAGATGTATGAATAGCTTCTTTTTTGGTTGTGACTGTTGTATAAGTTAATTTAAAGTTTTGATTGATATTTGACCTAAAAAAAAGAAAAAAAGCGTAGCTACTATTACAGCTTTCGTAGTTATATGTCATAGTATCATTCTTTGCCTCATTACGTATACTTGATATTGATGAAGAGTAAAGGCTAATAAGGAATGTATCCTACCCTTCCTTTTATCTCTTTCAGCTACTTCTTACAACTCAGTTTCCCTTTAAACTAAGTGAAAAAGTGTTACAGATTCTGACCAACATCTTTTTGTACCATGATTTCTCAATTCAAAACTTTATAAAAGGACTTCAGGTAAGAAGACACTAATGGGTGTGAAAGTTCTTGAGCTGATTCTAAATAATTTGCATTAATTTGCATATTCAAACCATTTAATGTGATAAGGCATTTTAAATGGCAAACTCCAAAATAAGTAAATTCATGTAATATTATTCTAGGTCCTATCATTCCTTTGTTACCTTGCAGCAAAATGTAGAGAATTACATTAATTAGGATTTCAAAATGGAGAAAGATACCCTCCTTCCCCCTGCATTCCAGTGATTCTTAATATTTGGGGGTAGGGTGTAAGGACTTTTTTTGTGAGAGTCTATTGAAAGTTTATATACTTTCTACCTAAGAAATGCTATTTATAAGGGATTAGCAAACTTTCTGTAAAGGATCAGATATTAAATGTTTTTGGCTCTGCATGCTACAACTCTGTTGCATATTCTTTTTCTTCTTTTTAAATAACCAGTTAAAGATATGAAAAACATTTGTAGTTCCTGGGCCGTACAAAAATAGGTGTGGGCCATCGTTTGCTGTCCCTTGCACATATATGTGTGTTTATTCATTTATATTCTTCTGTATTGGGAATACATTTTTATTAAGGTTTCATGAACTGCCAGAAGAAAATTCATGAACTCAGCTTCATAACATCGGTTCTAATCTAAAAAAGGACCCTATTATCCAGTTATTTAAAAGTTAATATTAATTCCTTCTCTTGGCAACTACCTAAAATACTTTAGCGAGGTATACTCATTGTGAATACATGCCAGTTGTCAAGTTTCCTAAAACTGATATATTAGTAATCTTCAGTACAAAAGTACAATATGATAATACCTCACATTTGTGTAGTGCCTTAGAGTTTATAAATTATTTCTCATATGTATTTTTCTTCCATATAAAACTGCAGTGCTCTCTTATGGCTAATATGTATCTTTTTTTTCAACTTGACTTTTTTTTTTTTTAAAGGTTTATTTATGAGAGAGAGTGTGTGCACGTGCATGAGGGCAGGGGGAAGGGCAGAGGGAGAGGGGGACAGGTAGACTCCCCGTTGAGTGGGGATCCCAGCAACATGGGGCTTGATCCCAGGATCCGGAGATAATGACCTGAGCTGAAATCAAGAGTCAGATGCTCAGCTGACTGAGCCACCCAGGTGCCCCTCAACTTGACTTTTTAAAATAAGTATTTTTAAAGCAACGAAATATTTACCTTAGCAATACATGAAATTAAATGATATCAAGATATACTACATTTCTGATTTGCCTCTCTCATACATTTTATTTCATTCATTTATTTACTCAGAAGTATTTATTAAGAACCTACTGTAAGCCAGGAACTATGCTGAGCCCTGGAGATACAGAGGACAAGGAAATCTTGGCCTTCCAATTGCTCATTTGTTTAGTGAAGGAGGCAGAAGAGGAAACTCATAATTACAGTTCTCAGTAGTAAGTGCTGTGAAAGAAACATGCCTGGAGATTCCATTGGAGAACAGAAGTATAGCCTAAGGAATAGGGAATCACCAAGTTAAAATGGGAAGGTATTCTAGGTAAAGGCAACAGTAGAGGGAGATAGACAAGATATAACAAGGGCTAACCTAAGGTAGTGATAGTGGAATTAGAGAGGAGGAAACAGATTTGAGGATGAGCTAGAATCGACAGAACCTGGTGACTAAGTGGATGATAGGATGTGGCAGATAGGAGCATAGGTGACACACACAGGTTCTAGCTTGGCAAATGGATTGGAGGTTGGTACCATTAAGTATACATGTTAATATAAAGCAAAGAGCCGGTTAGAAAAGGATGAGTTTCTTTTTGTATATGGTTAATTTCGGGTATGTTGGGTAGAAAGATTTGGCACTCAGAAGATCTGGAAAAAATAGATTAGGATTTATCATTAAAAGGTGGTGGGTGAAGTCACGTGATGAGGATGAGGCATCATCTAGAGGAGTGAAAAAGGAATAAGATTAGAACTTGATGGCAAGCTGAAGGGAGAGCAATAGGAAAGACTAAAGAAAAACCAATAGAAAGTAGCATAACACTGAAGTCAGGAGAAGAGTTTTAGGAAATAGAAACTGTCATCTCAACATTGAGAAAGCGAGTGAAGAAGAGGACATTAACCAAATTATGTAATCTCTCTGGGTCTCAGTTTTCTCATCTGTGAAATAGGGGATCAGATGAGGCGATTTTATAGGTTCCTCGTAATTTACTAAGCACCTCCTTTGTGTACTAGGCATGTTACTAAATATTTACATTGCTTCATTAGTAGGAACTATTATCCTCAGTTGAGCAGGTGAAGAAACAGAGGCTTAGGTTAAGTAGCTGGGCCAAGGTCACGTAGCTAATAAGTGGTAGAGCCATTAAGACCCCATTTGGCCGGTTTCTTAATCATCAGTAGAAAATATGTGTAAGTCCTGATTTCTGTAGGAGGTACAGTAAGGTATATAATCATTCTGTGTATGTTTAAGTGTTTCCTTCATTAGATGAATTTGTTAACTGGCTTGTTAGTTGACCCAGATTTTGAGAACACATTTGGACAAAGTGGTGAAGTGATACTGGATTCTTACTTAGAAAGCTAGCTCTACTATAACTCGTGTGACTTCCTCCCATTCTTCCTCCCCACCAAGCCCCTTACCTTGTTTGGTTTTTACTTTTCTCATGTTTAAAAAGTGATGTTAACACTGGAATAAATATTACCACAATATAATTGGAAAATATAAGTAAGAACTGAGATTTTGTTAATATGTGCAAAAATAATTTAGCACTTGGCATGAACAATGCTATTTGGTATTTGTTTCTGAGTTAGGCTGCCTCTTTGTCTTATAGGTTTATTCTTCCTCCAGAATGAACTATTTTGGAGGATTTCCTCTAGCGTTGGGTTTCTGATCCTCAGCTCTATAGGCTTAGAAATTCATTATCAGTTTACCCAGGAAGGATCAAGCTCAGTACCTTAATACTGATATATAAGCCAGCATGTTAATTTATTAATCTGTAATGGGAAATTCCATTTTCCAGTCCAAGAATGTGTTTGTCTACTACCTAGGGAACTGTGTCTCTGGTATCAAGGTATCTAGAAACTAAACCAAATTGGTAATGAGAAGGTTGCTTAGAGTCAGAGTTTTTAACATTTGTGTAGTCTTGTGAGATATGTCTTACGAGTTACGGTCAACTCTGGAAGATCATTCCCCTTGTGCTGTAGAGACCACAGCATTCTAGTTACTGTGACACTGAAATTTACTAGATACTATACCGTGTTTTTCTCATGAAATAAAACTCAGTTTAAAAAGATGTATTTTCTTTAGTCATCCCTCATTTTTCATTATTCTTTTTTATCAGTAGGCAAAGCTTCTACCATTGTAACATTTTTACTTATTCAGATCAGATTTTTTCACTGATTTTGGATGGGTGTTTTCTTGTATTTGGGCATCTGTTAGACACTGAGGTCACACCCCAGTCCCATCCCCACAGTATTTACTGTTATTGTGAGTTGCTTCTGTAGAAAGCTCATCTATCCATTTATATTAGTTTTTTCTGGTTTATACTTCAGAGATTACAATTTTCTGACCTTGTCCACAAAAATCAGTCTTAAAATATTAAAGATATAGAACCATTTATGCAGTTTGCAGTGTTATTGTGATGTTATTAAATATATTAGTGCCATACTTTTACCGTTTAAAAAAAAAAACCCTGAAAATTGAGTAGGCAAAGGGCAAAAGATTTACTACCAAAATATAACAAATATATTAATCTTCATATTTTTTTATCTTCACATTTCTTTCAGCTTTCTCTATTAGAACATTTCTACTCCCAGCCCCTCAGTGTTCTGTGCTGTAATCTCCCAGAAGCCAAGAGGAGAATAAATTTTTTATCAGATAATCAATGTGAAAATATCCGACGTCTTCCATCATTTAGGAGGTAAAAAGAGAAGTGCATATTTAACACATAATACAGGTTGGGGTAAAAAAAAAAAAGGATCTCAGATCTAGCTATTTTTGAAGTGGGGAAAAGGAAAAATAACCTTTTTATTTAGAGCACAATAAAGTCCTGTTTCAATTGTGAGATTTCTTTGTTGGACTTGAACTAATTTAGCATAAAGAAAAATATTTTTACAAAGGGACATAATTTGCAGGTTCTCCAGAGTTACTTTTATAAATAACATTTCCAGATTCTGGAATTTACGGCTTTTGTTTATGATTAGATCCCTAGATTATGAAGTATAGCTGATTTAAGGAGTTAAAAATTACCATTAAACCACGAGTGTTATCTCTTGAGTTTATTTTTGAGAAGAAATGAAAGAATGTGACCAACGATCTAAGTAGTTCTTTCCCCCATATGATATTCAGATCTTCAGAATGTTTAATTTTCTCTCTTTTTGTATGGGATGGTGAAAATTTTAGGTACGTGGAAAAGCAGGCTTCAGAAAAGCAAGTTGCACTATTGACTGATGAGAGATTTTTGAAGGTAGGAATGTGGATGTATTTGTTTCAGTTTTATTCTTTTTTTCTTCATGAGAAACGATATGCATATAATGTTTATTCAGTGAATTTATAAAACATCTGTCCATCCTAATATGTTTTTCACAGTGAATTAGTGGGTCTTGATAATCATACAGGAATGTGACTTGAAGGTGACACAAAACTTTAGTTTTAAGATGACATTTTTTATTGAGAAAAAAGTATTAACTACAGGTTTATCCTGTAGTGTAATTGAAACTGTTTTTAGATCTCAACTTTGTTTCCACATAACAGTTTTGGAATCTGCCGGCAGTCTCATTTTAATGTTCTTTTAAAAGCTATCATAAATAAAGGCACATAGAAGCCATGTAGCTTAGGGACCCACTGCTAAGTGGGTATTGATTTGATTTGAAAAAATATATATTGATTATACAATGCCAGGAGAGAAGTAATGAGCTTAGAAAATTAAGAGTTAGCAATCCAACATAGGGAATATCAAAAGAAGGAGGGTTTTTTTTTCTTTTTTGAATAAATGATACTTGGACATGGTACATAATTCAAAAGGCAAAGATAATATACAGTGTAAATACTCCCTCACACATTTATCCTCCAACCACCCACTTCCCATTCCTAGATATAGTCAGTGTTACTAGTTTCTTACGCATCATTCTAGAAATACTCTTAACATACACAAGTAATTTTACACACTGCCGGAGTTCCCTTCCGTATCGTAACAAGATAAGTACACCATGTATGCTGTTCTGCACCTGTTTTGTTTTGCACTTCATCTTGGAAATCATTCCGTATCAGTACTGAGAGTGGTATAGTACTCTATGGAATGAATGTACCTTCATTCTACTTAGTAAGTCCCTTAGTGATGGACACTGGAAATGCATGGTGTCACATTGTTTTCATATTTTTCATGCCTTTTTTGAGGAAAAAGTTGTAGAAAATTATAATAAAATTAAGATGAGATTGAAGTAGCCCTAGTGCTGTGTATAGGTTTTGCTCATACATACTATTTTCAAATTTTGAACGGAAGAATATTAGTTTCTAGAGGGCATGTGTGCTGTATAGCTCTGAATACTAATTTACCTCCTTTTTATAAATTCTTGAAAAATAAAGAATGACTTTTTTATAATTGAGGTATAATTGACATACAGTGTGACACTGGACATTGACTTATATTAAACCATTATTTCTAATGCAGCATCCACACTGGGCCATAATGTAAAATCACTTCTAGGCTGGGCTTAATAATCACTTTAATAATCTCTGTAACCTTTTTAGAGCAGAATAAGAAGTTTTCAAATCCTAATGCAGGTTTTTTTGGTAGAGAGGAACTTGAAGAACCAGTGGAAAGGGATGTGTGCATGTTTACTGAGTTTTAAGATTAGATGGATTAGCTCTCTGCTGAGTCAGCTAGTTGCCAAGTGCATTTCCTGCTAGAGTGTATTTTCGGAAGCCAGGAATAGATTTTTAAAGAGTACCTTTAACCATTGAGATGACAAAGGGAGAGCATCTCCAGGCTGGTCTGTTGTAGAAATAGCTTGACATTTATCTGTGCTTCTCAGTAACTTTTCATGTATTTTCTGAGCATTTATTTATACTGTACTTGTTCCTAGTGCACTTAGCAGCCCTGTTTGTTATAATCTTTGCTGTATTCATTTTAGGATTGCATACTTTGTTAAAGGCATATTTTCTTGAGATTTACATAGTGAGAAATATGAAGGTGCACAAGGATTTGTACCCTCACCCTAAAAAAGTTACATGCGGGTTACCTGCTAAATTCAAAGGATAGAAGAGATCTATGAAAATAATTAATCAGTGTGTCTGTTGGTTTTTATAGTGTAGAGTGAAAGTATCTCTGTGTATTTTATTCTTATTATAATGCTTTTTCTCTAGTTTATTTTAAAACACATAATCAATTTTTAAAAACATTTTATTTATTTGAGATAGAACACGAGTTGGGAGGGGCTGAGAGAGAGGGAGAAATAGACTCCCCACTGAACAGGAGCCCAACTTGGGGCTCCATCCCAGGACCCTGGGATCATGACCTGAGCTGAAGGCAGACACTTAGCCGACTGAGCCACTCAGGTGCCCCCATAATCAATTTTTGTATGTATTTTACCACAATAAAAGAAATTAGGAAGAACTCTACATGATAATATGATACTACATGATACAAGGGAAGATCCTGATTTTAACCTCAGGAATCCTGGATTTCAATGCCAGCTACTCATTAGCCAGATGTATCTTAGAAAAATCACTCATCCTATTTAAGCCTCAATAAGAGGACAGTAATTCCTTGTGTGATTTCCTCATAGGGTTAGTGATAATCAAAGTCTGTTCAGCAAATGGGAGTGAGTTAAAAACAAATATACAGTAAAACATAAATGTAAACCATGAATATTGTTACTGCTTTTCACTATGATAAAAATTAAGATCAATACAAACACATAGTTTTATATATTATGTATTCTGTATTATAAATATTATATAGAATACTCTTGTGTTACATGGTTATACGGATTATGTTAGTTATATAGACATGCCTACTGTTAAGTTTGTCACTTTGTACCCATTTTCTGCCCTTAGATTCTGAAGACCTAGACCTCAAAGTATACTCTAGAGAAATTTATACTCTTTATAGCCAGATTCTTTCTGCCCTGAAAATCTACTTTGCTTTCCACCCTGATGAACTAAACCAATGGCTCTCAAACTTTAGCGTGTCTCAGAATCACGTGGAGGGCTTGTAAAATACTGATTTCTGGCCTCCATCCCGAGAGTTTCTGCTTTTGTAGCTCAAAGGTGGGCCCCAGGAATTTGCATTTCTAGCAAGGTCCCAGGCAATGCTGATGCTGCTGGTCTGAAGACCGTCTTTGAGAACCACTTGAATTGGACTGATTCCCTAGAAGGAAATGTTTATTGTTTCCTCTACCTTGTTTTCTTAAATTTAGAACTAATCTAAATTCTCAATTACTTAAATGACTCATCTCAATTATCCTCTGACTAGACTTAAAATGTTAAAAAAACAACAACAAACCCTTTAACTCCTTTAGAATTATGGACACTCAGTTTCATAGTTACAGCTTTTAAACTATATGCCAGGTTTCTATTTCATAAACTTCATGGGTTTTTTGAGAGTGTACTTTTAAATTTAAAAATTCAGGGGACTAAAGCGTAGAACATTTGTAGAAGATTCACTAGAAGTTCAACAAAGGCACCACGTTAGAAGGCCATATAGCTGACAACAGACTAAAGATTCTGTGCATTCTTCCATTTCTAAGTAGTCTGTCTTGTGAATGATTGTACAGTGCAGCTGGGTACAGTGGCCAAAAAGTGTATTCTTTTTTTTTTTTCATAAACATCTTTTCAGTTTATTCAAATATATATTACAACAAAGTCCAAAGTGTACATTAGTTTATGAATCTATGCTATATCCGTATCTAAAGTCTCTTTAGATCTAACCTTCCTTTTGTCCCCTGCCACTAACTCGTCACAGCAGCGGTACCAATGATCTTGTATACTGTCCCGTATATTGTAGCTGTTTTCTTCCTTGTGCATCATATAGCCCAAAAATGGATATTATCTCTAGAAGTTAATTACATTCAGGTCTCGATTTTGACAAGCTTGCTCCAGAGAAGGTACCATGTGCTTCAAATTAATTCATGCCAAAAGGCACAGAATGACTAGTTACCCTGACTACTTAGATAAAAAGTGTATTCTGACAGTTAAGTTTTTCTACGTTTAAGCCGAGTAAGCTTGCACAAGCTCCCATTAATGCAAACTTCTGATGACTCAGTAGCTTTCAAATCCTGTGGTAGATGTTTAACCAGATAATCTTTAAAGTTTCTTTTGGCTCTAAAATGCTAGTTCATTTACTTGTTCATTAAACAGATTAGTAATAATTTTTTTTCTGACTAGTTAAATTATTTAGATTCCTCATTAAAAATTTTATTTTATTTTAGTGCATATGTTTAATTGAAGATAGGTAAATTATTTCTATGGGTTTTAGGTGTAATAGGAGCAGTTACTGTATATATTTTTACCATGTTTTTGCCTCATAGTGTTGCTCTAGTAATCAAGCTGTTTTTTTAACTTAAACCTTTAACTTAAGAAACAATAGTTCATGAGAAATTAAGCTGTCAAAGTGCCTTTAACAGAACTTTCAAATTCTTCATAATTACAAAGATACGATTTTTATTACCACTTGTGCTGAAATTTTGTTTCAAGTCCAGTATTAAGGAGAGCTTTGAAGAAGATTGTGGCCTCATATCACATTTGCATAATTATTATCTGGTAATAAAAAACATGAGGTCTTGAAATACTGGAATTTTTTTTTGAATAGTGAGAAATTTTTTCTTTCCATGAACAAATGTTTTGGGGGACTGGAATATTAACAGCTTTTCCCAATTAGTAGATAGTTTTTATGCATTGTTTCATTTTGAGTCACAGCCACCACGTATGACAGATGTTTTTATCCCTTTGTGTAGATGAGGAGAGTCACAAAATGATTCAGTAACTTGCCTATCTAAAGTGTCACAGTTAGCAAAAGGAAGATCTGGCGTTAATACCCAGGCCTGACATCAAAGCCCACACATTCTCTGTGACACTTCACTGAAGAATAAGTGGTTGAGGAGAATTAGTATAAGGTGATGCGAAGGTGCCTGAGGTTCTATATTAGTGTTTGAGAAATGGGCTTTTCAAATACTGTAGCAAGTTAACAGTGAAGTTAATTTACAGGAGGCTTAGAACACCACTTGGTATGAGGCGGCCTTGCCCGTTATTTCCGGCAGCAGGTGTCATGCAGCGCTGCACGCTGCTGCTCACATTGAAGCCGGAACAGGAGACTTACCCTTCTCCCCAGCAGATAGATACAGTTGTGTACTTTATACAGATATGGGTATATACCAATGTCATTTGCATAGACACACACTCATACATACACTTTATTTTCAAAAGACTTTTTTTAAAAAAGCAAGTGCTAACACCATAGCTAAGATTAGGTCCATTTTAATTCTGTGCTGTCTACACCAACCACACCTCTATATTATCAGTAATGATTTGCCATTTGTGTTGATCCTGTATTGTCAAGTTACATTATGCTCAGTATATTTAATAAATGACTAATTCCATGTATTTCACATAAGGAAATCAGTTTGTATATTTTTATTCAGATCTTCCCTAAAGCTATTTGGCTTGGTTTCAACCCTTAGAGTTCAACTTTATGTTATGTAGAAAACTTAGATTCAGTCCCTTGCCGGGGACAGTTGAAGTTTTATTATTCTGACTCGTTAATATTTTATGTCTTTATTCCCTGCATACCCTATGTACCCGGCTATATTTTAAATCGGTTGAGAGTAGGAAGTCAGTGTCAGACTTCTTAGAATTGTAATATATTCTTGCTAGAAAGATAAGCTGATTCACTGTGCTCAGTTCACAAATGAAGATGTGCAGCCGAGAGAGGAAGTGAACTATCCAGGGTCACAGAGCAAGTGAGTGGTAGAGCAAGGATTTCCTTTCACCATTCAGTATGCTTTTTGTGGTGATTTGTGTCAGAAGGCACAGAATTAGGTCACGGGTTTGATGGAAACCGGCCTTTCACCTTTGCCTCCACCTCTTCGTTCTGGTTTCTTTGGACAGACCTAAGGGCAGGAGGAGGGAAAATTTCATTAGAAAAAATAATGAAAAGAGAAGAAAGGAAGAAAGGGATTGCAGAACAAACTAACTAGTACTTGTGATCAGAGGCGCTAGCCTGGTAGTGTGGTGGGAAGTGGCAGCGCAAATCCAAACCCTTCATCAAGTGCTCCCGAGCCGGGGGAACGAAAGGCTGAGGCTGGTGAGAGGATGAGTGCTCACGCCCCACTGCAGCTGGGAGAAAGCTGCGGTTTGGCACTCCAGTAGGCAGCCGTCACATGGTGAGACACAGGGAACCAAACACTGTCAGCCAGCATTTCTCTGATGAGAAAAATAATGCTTAGTTGTAGCAAGAGGATGACCGAGAAAGTGCTGTGTTCTTGGACAGCTGATACCTCTTATTTCTAAAATCCAGTGTGTGTGTTCCCCGCGTTTAGTATTAGTGAATTGATTGAAAGGAACTAATTATAAAAATGTACAGCCATTTTTACAAACGTTTTAAAAATCTTCTTGGAGTCACTCTTTGCCCTATACCTAAAATCTGGACACAAGAGTGATATAAATACCATGGAAGTTAAAAGAGAATTGCAAAAACTGAGCATCATGGCAAATGTAATTCTGTCTGATCATATTTTCTTTATCCGTATATATTTAAGTTTACATAGCCATTGATTAGTTTCCCCTCCAGAGGAAGTAACCAGCTCAATAACAACAGAGGCCTTGTCATATTAGTAAGCAGTAATACATGAATAATTTTTAACTGAATGGCAGATGGGATTGATGTGATTGGAGATGGCTGATTTTAAAGGGTATAGAGTAATGTAATATACATATAAAATGTATAGTAATACGTTGACTAGCAACCACAGCCTAATATTAATGTGGTTTTTTAGGTCCATAGCGTTTTTTTTAAAAACCTGAGCCAGGGGCGCCTGGGTGGCACAGCGGTTAAGCGTCTGCCTTCGGCTCAGGGCGTGATCCCAGCGTTATGGGATCGAGCCCACATCAGTCTCCTCTGCTATGAGCCTGCTTCTTCCTCTCCCACTCCCCCTGCTTGTGTTCCCTTTCTCGCTGGCTGTCTCTATGTCTGTCAAATAAATAAATAAAATCTTTAAAAAAAAAAAAAAAAAACCCGAGCCAACATACACAAACTGAGACATTTTACATTACAAATTCGGACTTTGGTTTTTTGTTGAAAAATTAGTAAATGTGGCCCACATCCAGCAAGACAACATTGACATTTTTTTTTTTTTTAAAGATTTTATTTATTTATTTATTTATTTGACCGCACACAAGCAGGTGGAGCGGCAGGGAGAGGGAGAAGCAGCCTCCCTGCTGAGCAGAGAGCCCGATGCGGGGCTCGATCCCAGGACCCTGAGATCATGACCTGAGCTGAAGGCAGACGCTTAACAGACTGAGCCTCTCAGGTGCCCTGACAACATTGACATTTTAAATTCACATTACTGAGAAGGTGAATTTTGAATAAAGACTAAAGGAGGTTACAGAGCTTGCCATGCAGGAATGTTGAGGAAGGCAATTCCAAACAGAGACAGCAAGTGTAAAGTACCTGAAGCTAGAGCATGCATGGGTGTTTGAGGAGGAGCAAGGAGTATTGGATAATTTGATATCAGGGAAATATTTGCTGTTCACATCTCTTTGTCAAAGATCAGGAAAGACCACAAAGTCTTCGTGTTTCAAGAATGCAAGAAAGTATGTTTGTTTTTTTTTTTTAAAGATTTTATTTATTTATTTGAAAGAGAGAGACAGCCAGCGAGAGAGGTAACACATAAGCAGGGGGAGTGGGAGAGGAAGAAGCAGGCTCCCAGCAGAGGAGCCTGATGTGGGGCTTGATCCCAGATCGCTGGGATCACGCCCTGAGCCGAAGGCAGACGCTTAACGACTGAGCCACCCAGGCGCCCCAAGAAAGTATGTTTCTTTGGGAAATAATATTACTAGGCAAAGTGTATCTCTGTTGAGAAGAATCATCCTAAATACAATTACGAAATGAAACAGTGGCAGCTATGACCAGTGTATAGCAATGATACCAGAGGAAGAATTTAATGAATGGAAAGGAGGAGTATTTCAACAGGCTTTGTTTTTATTTGTGCATATAGTGTGATGCTGCAGTAATGTATTGAGTGGAGAGTTTTCTCAGTGTCACAGCCTGTAAAAGTGCATCAAGAATTGTTGCTCTGGATAGGCGGTAGAGAGGCATTTGGAGATAATGTATCTCAGACAAAGAATTTAGAGAACAGGGTACATGAAGAAAGTTAATCATTTGTGACGTTTCCTGCTATAGCTGATAACACAGATACAAACAACAGTGAAATCTCTTTATGTGGAGAGTAGGTTCCAAAGTCAGTGCAGAAGACAAAAGTGTGGGAGGTCAAAATAACTCTTGAAAATCCCTTAGAAGGCTATAACAGATCTTCTCTCATGTTGGAACCAGAACTCCATTTCCTCAGTTGAGCATCAGATGAAATAGTTTGCTATGCTATGTGAACAAAACAAAACATGTTTTAAGTGTTGGAATTCCACTGGGCATGGGGATATAATCACGCACAAGCATAAAGGGTCTGAGACCATTTGGGAGAAGAGCATGTGCATAATTCTCGTCTCACCCTTACCCAAGGCATAGTTCCTGGAGTATAGCATTGCCCGCAAACTGAAGTATTTCTTTTCTCCTCATCCGTGTAAATTCAGTTCTCCTGCATCACCCATTATTTGTGCATGCAGTTACTCCGCCATGCAAAGGTAATAGGTAGTGCAAGAAGCATGAGGTACAATTATTATTCATAGATTCCTTTCTCTCCAGAATACTTTCTTTGTTTAAAAGCTTTTTAGGCATACGTTAAGCAAACAATTAGTGGCTCTGTGCACTCTCTATGTTATAGCTTATCGTAAAATTAGAATTAAAATGTACTTTCCCAGTGGTGGTAAAAGTACCCTTTGTTATGATAGGAAACCTAGATTTTTGAAATTGCCAATTAACTCAAATACTGGGAGGAAAAACATTTTGATACTAAAAGCTCTTCCTTCATTTGCCCTGTGCTTTCGGATAATAACCTATAGATCGCTGATAAAGGAATTGATGTCTAAGTGTGTTAGAATTTAGGAAAATATAACAGATTTTTGTTTTATATAGGTTAGGTTTGCTTGAATTTATTGATATCTAGGTGTTACTTTCTGCATGCTTGACTGCTAAAAATAATGGGTATCTGCAAGATATTACTGGGGTATAAAACCCAGCCTAGCAGTTAAAGTCCTTCATTTGACTTAGAAAAGAAAAAAATGTGAAGGCCATGCCCCAGATCATAATCCTCTTAAGAAAATGTTACAGGATGAAGCAGTTATAAAAGTATTTGAGATCTGAAAAATACTTGGATGTTGCTAGGATGTAGTGTTTTAAAGTCATTTCTAAACTACTTCGGAAGGGTCTAGAAAACATAATACCCCCATTTAACCTCCCCCTCAAAAAACCCTTTTGAAACTGGTTTGTGAGATTAGTCATCCCATCAGTTTCTTAAGACACTGCCTCCCATATTATACTTGTTGGAGTCTACATTATAAAGCTTAATGGATTTCTCTTTTTCATGTTTTTCTTAATGGTAAACTGAATAAAGCCAGTATTGGAATTCTTAACAAAAGGCAGGCATTTATCAGAGTCACCTGTGGTGTTTCTTCTATAGTCTTTCTTTCTTTCCTTTGAAACACAGTTCTTTCTACCAGTACTTTCAGAAAGCACAGACGGTGAGTAGAACCTCAGCAACTGTTAATGACGTTGATACTGCACTCCCTGGTGATCTCCTCACCCTTCTGATGTCAGCAAGGTAGAAGGTAGTGGGCCTGCCTCACTGTGGCACATGCCAGGTGACTGGCACAGGCAGGCATCTAGCAAGGTGCATTTTTGCACACTTACATTTTTGGGAACCTAGTTATAATGGCAGTGCTGTAGATAGAAGGAAACTACAATATCACATTTGGTGTGTGTAAGGTACCACCAGACTTGGTACTAAGTCAAAGATACCCAGCCTTTATCCTGGATTTTGTGTGCATTACTAATTCTCAAAATTGAGGAGGTTAATTTGTAATTCTGAGTCTTCTCGAATCAATTTTCCAAAAATTATACATATTCATGAAATAGATTTTATTTTCATTACTGACTTGCATATTTATAACGTATCCTGTGATTTTTAGGAGGAAATACAATCATTACTAGAAAACTTACATGCGTACCATTCAAATTACTTCCTGGTTTTGAGATGTCTTCATCAGTTCACCTCTTCTCTTCCCAAGTACCCATTGGGTCGACAGGTAACCAGAACTTCCTCATTTGCAATCTCTGCAGTAAGAATATTCGTAGTTTCTTGCTTTGATTTCAGCAGCATTCAGGCAGCAGTACTTGAAATGGATCCAGATCATGCACTGAGGGCACAGTCTGAATCCATCCCAGCCGTACACATACCGGTCACGGAGACAGTACGTTTTGTTCTGATGGCCACGACTAGAAACAGCCACATGGATCTCGGTGGTGGTGCTTCCCCTGCAATGTATGTGTCCTACGGCATTTCAGCTCTTTTTCTTTCACACTTCTTTGTCTTGTATACTGAGAGAGCTCATCCCTCACCTTACCAAAGTGGAGAAAAGAATCTGTTTGAGAATGTTTAATGGTTAACCTTGCGTTGCACCAAGAACTAAAAGGTAGGCAGCACTTCGGTGCTTGCAAAATTATGCCCCACTGGCCTTCATGTCCTACCGTAAACCTGTGAACCATCCGTAGAGTGGATGTTAGTGTAATGACTCTGTATTCTTAAATTCTTGCACCCTTCACTCAGAGGCTTAGAGAACAAATATAATTACATAGGAATGATTTGTTGAGAGATGATTTCTGCCGTTAAGCATTCCTTTTAATAACCACCTATCGTGTTTATTTTATTACTTTCTTATTTCAGTGTGATCAGTGATATCAGCCAATCCCAACATAGTCTCATTTTGCTTTTACGTAAATGTTATTCTTACAAAGCCTGACTTATGTATGCCCAGTCTGTAGTCATCTAAAGAAAATGGTCATTTTTAATAAGATTTATTTTTTTATCTTGATCGTTGATGATTTTGCCAAACGAGTAGTGTGCAATTTAGTACATGACTTTTGGTTCCTCACAAGTGTACTTGTTACTTACAGATCAGAGAGCTGTACTGCACTTGTTTGGAAAAGAACATATGGGACTCAGAAGAGTACGTGTCAGCCTTGCAGCTGCTGAGGTAGTTTGGTTTGTTTTCTTTTTGTCTGCTGTAAGCCTGCCAGTAAGTAACACCCTCCTGCGGAATTCTGCCTGCGAGGGGGTTCATAAGTAGCCATGTTGTGTCTAATATCTGTATATATGTTAAATTTCTGTTTGTGGTTTATGGTGTTTTTAATGTAACAACCATCCATTTCTTTGCTGGTTTTACCCTGTTTTTGAACTTGTGATTTTTAAAGTAAAAGGGGTGTTTAGTCAAATATTGACACTATCTGAGGAGAGCTTAGATTAGGTATGGATAATTTTATTTTTTAAAAAAATTTATTTATTTTAGAGAGGGAACGAGAGTGCGTGGTGAGGCAGGGGCGGGGGGAGAGAGTCTTAAGCAGACTCCAAGCTGAGCATAGAGCCTGACGTGGGGCTCGATCTCATGATCCTGAGATCATGACCTGAGCCAAAACCAAGAGTCGGACGTTTAACCGACTGTGCTACCCAGGCGCCCCAGGTATGGGTAATTTTAATCTTGCTAGGGTGATGTCATGGCAGGGGAAGTAGTCATAGAAAGTGAGCTCGCCATGGCCCCGAGCAGGATGGGTGGAGAAGCAGCATCACTGGGTAAAATGTGTCCTGTGCAGGCGGTCACTGCCGAACTGGATGAGCAGTGATGAGGCAGTGGGCTTGGTGCCTCCCCCTCCCAATCTGAGCTAGCCCTGTCTGCATGAACACTGGGTATCGTAAATTACCTAATCCTATGTAAGTGAGATCTCTTGGTGGTGGTATGAGATACCACAGATCGCTTACCACCCTGACAAATTTACCTTTTAAAGTTAGAGTCATTTGTTTTTCTTGGCTTTACTTCTTACATATATGGTGACTTTTTAGTCTTCCATAAAAATAATGACCACTTGGATAATGAGAAAAGGGAAATCAGATGTGAGTTAAGTTTCTGCACACAGACTTATAATTTTCCTCAGTGAATATAAATGCTTCTATGAAAGTATCATTAAAAAAAGTCTGAGAACTGAGTATTTATTAAGTCTTGGCTTCCTCTGGGCCCAAAAGAAAAGAACAGATGGGCACAGTAGGAGGAAAATTCACACTGAAAGCACTTTAAGTCCAGAGACTTAATAATACAAATTGGTGATGTTGCAGGTGCAGCTTAAGATAGGACACTAATTTTATGCTATCTGGAGAAATAACTCCCCATGGAAACTAGATTGCCACTGAAAAGCTGTGTTTTATTTCATTTTTTAAAATGCCAGTAAGAGATTTCTGTGTACTTCTGTATGTCAACCGAGACTTCGTTTGCTTTCTATTCAAGTCAACATGCCTGTCTTAACACCCAGTTGATTCTTGCCGAGTTTCCTCTTTATCTTTGTGATTAACGATTTTCTTCCTTTTCCAGTTGAGTATTCTCAGATTCATAGATGCCTTTGTCAGAGAGGGGCTTGTTCTTTTCCTTCTCTTTCTGGCATCAGTAATCTTGGGATACAAGTCAAGGATCAAGAATGCCAAGGCCAATTCCAAACTAGAGTAGGAAAACATGAGCAATAATAGTAATGGTGACAGTCATAACCACTGTTTATGAAGGCATGCAGTGTGTCAGGCACTGTGTTAGGCACTTCCAGTACATTTTCCTGTCTAATACACAAGCACACCTTCGTGGAGATACTATTATCCAAACTTTACAACTCAGGATACTGAAGCACACATAGGGTTTAGATGATTTGCCTGAGATCTCTTAGCTGTTGATGAAACCAGAATTCTAATCCAGATCTGACTTCACAGCTGCTGTCCCTTCCATTGTTCTTCGCTAATAAGATCTAAAATATGGATTTGGGGATCTGAGTAAAGCAGAAGCAACAAATAGAAAGTGAAGTTTCAGTCGTCTGGCTAAGCTGAGGTCAGAAACATAGGAATAAAAAAAGCACTAAGGCTAAAATATGGCAGGTGCAACAAGGACAGGTTAGAGTCTGGGCACTATAAGAATCTGGGAATCTCCAAACTGGATTTCTTTTCCCTTTTGTGGGAATTGGATGTGGACAGGAAGTCAGGGACACTTGTCAGTTTAGGCATTCTAAGGAGCAATCATCTGAATTTAGGAAACCAGACATTCTCATCACCTATCTTCAAACAGTTCAAGTCATGAGAGAAAATAAGATTAAAATGATCACTGAATGTCATTTGGGAAGAAAAACTAAGGTGCTGTAGAAACATAGTCTAATAACATTTCCAACTTGAGTATTTTTGGTTAAGTTCCTTAAAGACAGTATTTCTCTTGAAAAATGCCTTTTATCTGGAAAACTGACATGTTTCACCATAGATCAACTTGATGAAATATTCTGTGACCATTAAGAAGTATTTAATTCCTAATATTTGTGTGGAACCACAGAAGAACAGCCAAAACAATCTTGAGAAAGAGCACAGGTGGGGAGGCATCATGCTTCTTGATTTCAAACTATATTACAAAGCTCTAGTAATCAAAAGAGTATAGTATCGATTTAAAAAAAGACAGATGAATGGAACAGAGAGCCCAGAAATAAATCCACACATTTGGACAATTAATTTATGACAGAGGAGGCAATAATATATAATGGGGAAAGGACAGTCTCTTCAGTAAATAGTATTGGGAAAACAGGACTGCTTTCTTACATCATTCATAAAAATCAACCCAGAATGGATTAAAGACTTGAACATAGACTCGAAACCACAAAACTAGAAGAAAACATAAGCGAAGCTTCTTGACATTGGTCTTGGCAATGATATTTGGGCTTTGACACCAAAAGCAAAAATAAACAAGTGGGACTATTTCAAACTAAAAAGTTTCTGCACAGTAAAGGAGAAACCATCAACAAAATGAAAAGCAGCCTATCAAATGGGAGAAAATATTAGCAAATCATACATCTGATAAGGGATTAATATCCAAAAAATATAAAGAACCTCATACAACTCAGAAAAACAATGGATTAAAAAGTGGACAGAAGATCTAATCTAAACAGACATTTTTCCAAAGAAAACGTATAGATGGCCAGCAGGTAGATGAAAAGATGCTTTAACATCACTAATCATCAGAGAATGCAAATCAGAACTGAGTGAGATAACACCTCACACCTGTTAGGATTTCTCGTCTTCAAAAAGAGAAGAAATAACAAGTGGTGAGGAATACTTGTGCCCTGTTGGTGGAGAGGTAAATTAGTGCAGTCATTACAGAAAACTGGAGATTCCTCAAAAAATTAAAAATAGAACTACCATTTGACCTAGCAATTTCACTTCTGGGTATTTTTCTGAAAGAAATGAAAATGCTAACTCAAGAAGATACCAGCACTCCCATGTTTATTGCAGCATTATTCACAGTAGCCAAGACATGGAATCAAGCTAAGTGTCCCATCAGTGGATGAATGGATAGAGAAACACACACACTTACACACTGGAATGTTATTCAGCCATAAAAAGAAGGCAGTCCTGCCGTAACACTGAACTCGATACAGATTAGTACTTGTCAGAGAACAGATGAGTGCTTGCCAGAGGTTGGGGGGTTGGTGGGCAAAATACGTGAAGGTGGTCAGAGGGTACAAACTTCCAGTTATAGAGTAAAGCATACGTATAGTATGATGACTATAGTTAATAACACTGTGCTGCATACTTGAAAGTTGCTGAGAGAGTAGATCTTAAAAGTTCTCATCACAAGAAAGAAAATGTGTAACTGTGGTGATGGATGTTAACTAGACTTACGGTAATCATTCCACAATATATACAAATATCATTTATGTTGTGCACATTAATATGTTTACTAATATGTTTATTATCTCAATTTTATTTTTTAAAGATTTTGTTAATTTGAGAGAGAGCTCACAAGCAGGGGGGAGGAGCAGAGGGAGAGGGAGAAGCAGACTCCCCACTGAGCAGGGAGCCTGACAGACACAGGGCTCAATCGCAGGACTCTGGGATCATGACCTGAGTTGAAGGCAGACTCTTAACCAAATGAGCCACCCAGGCTCCCCTAATTATCTCAATTCTAAGATGTATTTACAAGGTATTTATAATGGGGGGAATTGTCATGTATTCGTGAGTAGGAAAAGACAGGATTTTATATCACAGTTATTTTTAAACTGTGTGCAGCAGATGTTGATATGCATGTGGGAAGCATGCAGGTATGGCTTTATAATAGTCATAATTTGATATGAATGCATTGGTTCCGCATGTCTTCCATAGACTTTCAGTCAACTCTTGGAGCATGAAGACCACATCCCTATATAGGATATGAGTTGGTTAATTTTTCACTCAAGCATGTATCATTATATATGGATATATTTCACTTAAAACACCATTTGGGTGGTAAAACTGATGCTAACCCAGCAGTGAGCTAGGTGAGTACACTGGGTTTTTTGTGATCAGCTGTGAAAGATCGTAAGAGGAGAAATTTACCTTTCTATTGAAGAAAATTTCTAAACAGCCATAGAAATCAAACACTTGACCAAGAATTTTTCAGATTTCTGAAATTTGAAAATCCTTGCTTCAGTAGTAAAGTTTTAAGGGTTAATAAAAGTCATGGAGTCCTTGGCTTACAGGAACACGATGGAACCAGCTGGACCTGAAGAATATTGTGATCTCGCATCAGTTGCCATGGATTGCTTGGCAGTGATTCTTGGGTTGAGGGTAATGAGAAGTGTGCCGTCTTAGGGAATTTATTCTGCCCCTCGCCCCATAATTGAGAATTACTCATCAAGGATTATCTCATTTTCTTCCAAATAAGGAAACCAGAGCCAGAAACATGGAGTGACTTTTCTGCAGTTGACAGAGCTGGAATTTAAATCTGAATCTTCAAAGTCAGGTCCATTTTTTAGCCCTGTTCCAATTATTTGAGAGGTAGTATAAAAGGTAATTTCTGTAGGTTTGTGGCCAGTAGTCCATGCGCAGAACACACCGCAGTTACTAAAGTGAACCAGCCAGGCAAGCTTCTGTGGACTCAAAACCCCCGTCCTACCCTGAGACGAGGCATCTGGGCACAGAGTGTAGACCTGTAAATGAAAGGAGCCACTGTTTCTAGTCTGCTTATCCCAAGTGTAACCCTATGAGTTTGCTATAGAAACAGATTTGTAAATTGAAGTTGATTGATAGCTGAAGGAATTTACTTTAGGCTGAAAGAAATTACTCTGATTTCTAAGTAAGGCTTTTGAGTTAAACAGTAATATATTAGCAGGTCAGCTCAGCTTTCATTGAGTTAAAAAAAAAACATGACCCAAGTAATAATATTAACATTTGATCACTTCAGCTTAGTTCACAGAGACTAGAGATTTGGAATCTAAACAATGCATTGTTTCCTGACTTTGCAGATCAACTTTAGATGAGATTTAAAGATCTAGTCAAGAAAAATAGCACAGCTCCACAGTCTATGCAGTGCTTCCTAAATAGCATAATTGAACTTTTGATGTTCAGGATCTGTCCATGCAGAAGGTATGAGACTGGACAGTTAAAGTATAATTTCTTTCTTAGAACTAGGATTGCCAGTCCTGAATTTGCATCACCCGAGGTCCTCCCCAGTCATCTTGTACCCTTGTGGTAAAATCAGATAGCTGAATTGTTGAAGCTCATTCTGTAGCAAAAGACGTTGATAGTTGTGGTTTTTACAGTACTGATTTTTAGGCCTTCGTGTGCATAAGAATCAGCTGAGGAGTATTAAACAAGTATACTTTTGCCCTCTCCCCAGAGATCCTGAGTCTCTTGGGAACCTGGGTGTGGCGGGCCCAAGGAATCTGCCTTGAACAAGTACTCCACCACATGTGGACAGGTAGTCAGTCCAAAAGACCACCCTTTGAGAAATGCTGTTCTAGAAAATAAAGGGGAATAAGAAGAGAGTACACAAAAATTGAGGAAAAAATGAAGCCATCAAAGGAAAAGAAAAGGCTATATTGGTAGAGAAGCTGGATGGCTTGAGGGAGGTGATCTCAGATTGGTTCTGAAACTGAAACAAGGTAATCCACTGCTAATAGCAGTGGTTTTTTATCTCAATAGACAAAAAAGATCTGAAATTTTAAGTCTTTCTGTATTAAACATTTAGTGCTTACCATTTTCTGTTAGAAAATGAGCAGGTAGCTAAGAAATGTTACTTTAAAAACTCAGAAATCGCTAATCAAATTTAATTTGACAACTTTTTTCTTTTGAAAAAGAAATGTAAATATATAAGATATATATGATACATAAAAATTTAAAAGTAGTGCATCAATAAGATATATATATATATATTTTTTTAGTTTACTAAAGTTGTTTCTAACCATATGATACAATTTAATTTATTCGTTTTGACATATAGAAAAGAGCATGGTTTCCACAAAGTGAAACCTACCTGAACCAATTTGTCAGTAGAGAAACTATTGTTCACTGAGGCCTGAGGTCATGAAACTATCAGTGGGTGCCCATTGCCTTGTTCATCCATTCAGAAAAGGTTTTTTAAATGCTTGATATGTGGAGCCACTGATCTAATTACAAAGATGACCCTAGTTCTTACCTACACTGAATTTTGGTCAAGTGAGAGATTAAGGTGGCCAAGTAGGCAATTACAATACAGAGTAATAAGTGCTGTGATGGGTGAGGTCTCAGGTGCTAAGGAACTAACAGGCCGGAGGGTGAACTCCGTTGAGGAAGGTCGAGCAGCTTCTCAGAGGAAGTAGCATCTAACATGAAATGTCAAGGCTTAGGAATTATGCATATTTTTGGTTTCTGTTTCACTTGTTACCATATCGACTGCTTTGTTGTTTGTCTTTAGAGCAGATAATCTCTGTGAATATGTTTTTTTGTAAGCTTTTTGTTCTCGTCTTCGTTGATAACATTTGCAGGTTTGAGTTTTTGAATATTTTTAAAAGCTGATTAATGAAAATGTTTAAAACGTGAGAACTCATTATTTAGAGGATTTTTGCATTAGCCATGGATTGACCAGTTTCTCCTTATTGCCTGTCCTCAGTCAGACATTTATATAATCAGTACTTAACCAGGAATTATTGGCTTTCTGCATGATGAAGCAGAACACTCCATTGCCCTGCAGGATGATTGTTTTTAATGATTGCTAAATGATTCCCTTTCTGTCTTAGTTAAGGAAACTTTTTTTTTTTTATTACAACCCATAAAGCTTTTAACACATTAAGTAACACAAGCCTTTTTTGAATCATTTACCTGATGGTGATAAAAATCATTTAATCAGGGGCGCCTGGGTGGCACAGCAGTTAAGCGTCTGCCTTCGGCTCAGGGCGTGATCCCGGCGTTGTGGGATCGAGCCCCGCATCAGGCTCCTCCGCTATGAGCCTGCTTCTTCCTCTCCCACTCCCCCTGCTTGTGTTCCCTCTCTCGCTGGCTGTCTCTGTCCTGTCGAATAAATAAATAAAATCTTTAAAAAAAAATCATTTAATCAGGTTGGTTAAAGATAAATAGCTCTTTTTCAGCATTAATGTGACCTATCCTAATGTGCTTTTTCCTTTCTCTTAAATCTAGTGGGGTGGCTTTCACACTTTTTAATTCTGATATTTTCTTTTCAATTTTATTCTATTTCTTTTAAAGCTAAATGCTAAATGGAATCCGCCAGAATTCAAAAGCATTGTCACACTGTCTCCAGTTCCTCTCTTCTCATTCTCTTTTTAACTGATTTGGTTTTGCACTCTTATTAATAAACTACTTTGATCAAGGTCACTGGTGACCTTCATGTTCCTAAATCTGGTGGTCAGTTCTACGTCTTCATTTGTGTTCACCTGTTATCAGTATTAGCACAGTTTGTCAGTCCTTCCCTTAATGACTTTCAGGACCCGGACTCGGTTTTTCTCCTACCTGGAAGCATGCTCCTTCTCAGTCCTCTTTGATGGTTTCTCTTTTCCCTGCCACCTTAACTTTGCAGTGCACCAGGGCTTAGTTGAAAGCCCACTTTCTTCTGAGTGCCAGTCCGTTATTCCATGTACCTATTTAACGTCTCTGCTTGCATATCCAAAATACATCTCAAAGTTAACATGTTCGAAACTGAATGCCTGATCTTCCTCCCTCTAAACTTAGAATCTTCCAGTGGTCTTTTTATCCTTCTCTTTGTTGAAAGCCAACAACTTGGGTTCTGCCTTCAAAGTGTATCAAGGATCAAACCTCTTCTTGCCACGTTCCCTCACCGGTACCCCCACTGTCCAAGTCACTGTCCTCTCTCACCTGGAAAATTGCAGAAGGTTTCCCTGGCTTCCATACATGTTCCCCTACAGGTTTTTCTCAAAATAGCAGTCAGCACAACCCTTTTAAAAAAATACGTCACTCCTTTGCTCAGAACTCTCCATTAACGCCCCCTTTCACTCAGTAAAAGCCACAGTCTGTACAATGACCCCACATGATCTAGCCCTGCATTGCCTCTCTCTTACTTCATTTCATTTCTTACTACCTGTTCTCTCTTTGCACTTCAGCCACCTTGGCCTCCTTGTTCTTGAACATGCAGACACACTCAGTGTAGGACCTTTGCGTGCATTATTTTCTGTGCCAGATATTTATATGGCTAACTCTCTCACCTCCTTCACATATTTGATCAAATGTCACCTTCTCGATGAGGCCTAACAATCATTTTAAAATTGAAACCCAGCTACTCCTCCCCAAACTTCCCCCCCTTAATTCTACTCAATACTTTTTTGTAATACCAATTTTTAGCATATATATAGTAATATGAGGCAGTGAGATACTGTTTTTTGTCTGTGCCCTACCCCCTCACCCCCCACCCTTTGCTAGAATATAAGTTTCACGAAGACAGGGGTTTTTGTTTCACTGAGATGTATCCTAAATGCCAAGAACAGTGCCTGGTATGTACTGGGCATTTAATAAGTGTTCACTGAAGAAAGGGAGGGAGGGAGGGAAGGTCTTATGACTTACTGATTGTTGACACCCATTTTGAAAACTCAGTTTGAAAAATGCCGGTCTAGTGGCTAGACTCAATCCTTAATTTTCTATTTGGGGTACTAGTATATTTTAACAAACTTTCAGGGATGAATTAAAATTTTCATTTTTTAGTTTTTAGTTAGTTTTGTTCAGTTAGGTTTGGTTTGTCCAAAGTGCTTGTTGGAGTCATTCTAATGATAATGTAAATGAAAACAGTGCTTTTCTGATACTGCCATTTGTGTTCTATAACTTTGAAGTCCGTCATTTACTGTTAGCAGTTTGTCCTTTCAGATTTTTTTCCAGGCACAGACAGGTATTAAACCCCCATGTCAGCTTGGATTTTTGTGGACTTTGGTTGGTTTTTGCTGTGGTACTTACTTGTTTTGCACCTAATACTCTACCATGGACACTGTGTCTTAAGATGCAGTACATGGATGCCAAGCCAGACTTGGTTCAGATCAGTTTGGTAATTTGTCAGTTACCAGACTCTAGACAAGTTACTTAAGTTTTCTTTGTCTTCGTTTCCTCATTTCTTAACATGGGAATGATAATAGTAACCACATCATACAGTGTAGTAAAGGTCAAATGCCACCAAAGCTCATATAAATGTTAGCCATCATCACTAGCATTACGTCATTGTTTGTCACAGCTACATAATATCCCCTGTTTTGAAAATGTAATATTTTAATCAGTTCCTGGTTTGATGTGTATTTAGGTTCTCATTCTTCGCTGTTAAACAGTAGTCACCAAGAGTGAATGCTTTGGTACATTTGTATAATTATTTCCACAAAATAAATACATACATACAGACTCTCTGGGTCTAAACTAATAGTATTTTTCCAAGGTACACTTGTGCCAGCAGTCTATCAGTATTTGTTTCCCCACACTCTTGCTGATGCTAGATATTACCAGGCTTAAATAGCTTCATTTTCTTCTAGTATCTTACAATTGATGGACTAGTTCTTTCCCCAAACCCCATGTCGTAATCGCATTTTTATTCTATCTGAACTATATTGAGGTGTAGTAATCTCTTTTTCTCAAACTAGTTACTTCCAGTGCATCCCATGTCTTCCCCAGTGATTAGAAATGCTATGGGATTAAATTCCCATATATTCCTCAACCTCTTTATAGACTCTTACTCTCACTATTGCCTGATCATTCCTATAAAGTACCGTCTGATTTTAATCGCTGTATCTTACACCTTTTGATATCTTCATAGCCGTACTACACACACTTAAGTATATACAACATTGTTCCCCTTTTTAGGAACGATTATTTTTCCAGGTAAGTTTTAGAATCATTTTACTGGGTTTTAAACAAATACCCACTGGAATTTTGTTTCAAAAGTGTTAAAGGTATAGATTAATTTGGAATGAGTTTGTATCTGTACGGTATTGGGGGTAAAACTTAAAAATGTCCATTTATTCAGGGCTTTCATTTTTTTATGTGTCTTACATATTTGTTGTAAAGTATTTTGCTGTGTTTTCTGTAGTTTTTGTTACCATTTTGAACATGCTTTTTCCCCCATTACATAGTTTAATATAAGATGGATTACATGTACATGTAAGGCATTAACACAGGTGTATGTGTGTACATGTCTTCATCCACGCATCCTTCAACTCTTGAGTACTTACGCGGTTCTTTTAGATTTCCTAACCTTACAGTCACATCATATGCAAATAATAAATTTCATCTTCCTTTGTAATGTTTATACCACTCCTTTTTTCTTAATTTGTTGTAGCAGCTAGACTCTAGAATGATGTTAGGTAATAGTGATGATAGCAGGTATATGTTGATTCTGTGTATGTATAATTTAATTGAAAAAATTTAATTAATGGCTTTATTGTGTTGATCACATTATTAGCTCTAATTAGCCTTTCTTCAAGTCTTGTTTTATATTAAACCAGAGAGTACGATTTTGGAAATTGTAAGATCATTTGCTACTCTGGAAACTACAAGAACATCGTCTTTGGCTAATAATGAAAAGAGTAATAACTCTCTGAATTCTTAGAAGTTTACATCTGATGTGAAGGATCTACCCCGTCCAAGCAAATGCCACATTAAAGGTTATGACTATAAAGTTTGATTTCAAAATTATATGACATGCCATTTTTTCTAGCGCCCTGAAAGTGAGTAATAGGCTGGGCTTTGCCTACCTTGATACTCAGTTTTCTAAGCTGCAGACAGATGCTAGGTGTGGCTGCCTGAAGCCTGGGACACTAGTTCTCATGGTGCTGCCCGTGTGAATTCCACCTCACCTTCTGCCCCTCCCAGCAAGTCAGTGTCAGTGATTCCTTGGACCCAGGAAATGCTGATCTTGGCGATCTGAGTAGGGCTAAAGGTTAAGTGTAACAGATTGTTCAAGTGTATCTGACTTTGAGTTAACTCTTTTAATAGTTTAACTCCATCTGGGCAATGGAAGGGCAGACATCTTAAATAATTAATGGCAAATGTAATCAAGAATTAAATGTGTTGGCTTAGTTTTCTTTGACCTGTTAGTTGCCTTTCATCCCCCAGATAAAGATTACTTAATATTTTGGATAAATATTTTGTTGTTGTGAGAAGAGGAAGAGAAGATTTTATACGTTTTCTTAAAACTAGGCAAAAGTTTATTTTTGTCCACCCCTACCTACCAGTTTCCATATTTATTGGCCGTTTGACATTTTTTTAATTTTTAGGTTTGGGTTTAAATTTTAGTTTAAACCCAGCTTAATTTCTCAGTAGTCTTCGTCTACTTAGCTTTATATCTTTTAGCTAACTTAGTAATATTAATATTTTTCCCAGGCTTTTAATTATGAAAAATGTCAAACCTAAGTTGGTTATCTTGTAGAATGGTCCACATTCTGGATTTGTCTGAGTGTGCCTTCATGATTGATATAAGAACTTAAGATCATCTTAGTCTTCATTACTGAAGTCCCATTTGCTGAGAATAATTTTTATACTTGTGTCTTGGCACTTAATAATTACTAATATTGACCTGATTCCATTTCATTCTGTTACCGAATATGATCTTAGTGGAGAGATACTGTAAGTAATGGCTCTTGAGAACAGGATCCTAATTTTAGAAGATCTGTGTTCTCTCCATTTCTAACAAAGATTTCCTCTGTGGCTTTGAATGAGTTATACAACCATTCCACCTGTGCTATATCAAACACAGAGGATTGCTTACCTCTTAAAGTTTAGTGGATTTACTGACTGATGTTCATAAAGCCCATAGAAGATGTAAAGCATAGCTAAAATGACAATAGAGAAATGATTGTGATTTTTTTTTTTTAAATCCTTTCAAACAAGCTTTCATTTAGCCTACGTGTTGTATCCTCAGCAGACATTCTGTCTCATACTTAGATCTGAAGAAAAGGGCCACTAACCTTAAATGCCTGCTGGGTGGTAAGCACTGTGCTGGAGTCTCAAATGCGTCTTTTCACTTAATTAATTTTTAAGCCTCTATCTAACGTGTGAGATATGTGAATTCTTATTTCCATGTTATAGACAAGGAAACCAGCGGTCAGAGGGGTTTAGTAGCTTGTCTGTATTACAAACGTAGTGTACATGCCACCGTCAGGCTGTGAGTGCGGACCTCTGTACATCTTCTAAGTTGAGCTTCATCATGAGAACTTTTCTAAATACTTCTGAAATGTGTATGTTGAAGATCTCTTCCCCCAAATTTGGTAGCTACTAGTGAAGAATTTACACCATCTTCATCTGACCAGAAACATTTAGTATGCAGACAGTGTTTTTTAAGTGTATTACTTTTCCAGTTACAGTATATCTCCTGTCACTGATTCTGTTCTAGGATGTTGGCAAAGGATGAACTGATGACCATACTTCAGAAATGTTTCCAGGTTTTTAAGTTCTCTTCTGAAAAGCAGCTTGGGAGCACGGCAAAGAGAATAGAGGAGTTTTTGGCCCAGTTTCAGAGTCTTGATGGTGAGAATATAATATCTTGCCAATTCTACTGGCTATGAGAGTCATTTTGGTAAAATAACATGGAAGATCCCACTTTCTGATGTTTCAGAGATGAAGAGATAAGTAGTTCATGGTCAGTCAGCATACCAACCCTCAAAATATCAAATCTTGACCATCACAAATAAGACAAATGGTTCTCTTGCAGATTTGGCTTAAACAATGAAAATCATCAAATGGGCAGGAAAAAAAATTCTTCCCCCAGGTGGACAGTTTAGAGGACTTACCTTTTAAAAACAAAAAGGCAACAAAAAGAAATAAAAAAGATTGGAGAGAGTAGCAGGGCTTTGTAATTAAGGACTCTTTTTAGATGTTTTTTCTTAAGCATTTCATCAAGTTCTTTATAGATTTCAAAAACACTGCATAAATCATTTGTAAGCCTGAAAAATTAAGAGCCGTGAATCACTTTCACAGCACTGAGGCTCATTGGTATGCTGATTACCAAGACATGCATGAGGTTGGCTTTAATCGGATTTATAAAAGCTGGAATCTTGCAGTCCTAAATGAACTGAGGCAGCCTGCCATTCCCAGGGTTGGAGTGGTACAGTTTCCTTGATTTTGCCGGACTGCCGTGCCGCCATTTCTGTATGCTGAGTGCGGGTGTAGCCTGACTGTGTATAGGTGGCCACGTTCTGTGTTCTGACGCAGCCGGACTTCTGTGTTCTCACGGGGCACCGTGGACTGATACTGATCATTCGCTTTTCGTGGGCTCTTCTCACTCTTGTTGTAGCAATAAAGTATGGCATTCTTTAGGTAAGACAGAACGAATGTGCACCCTTTATTTCCCCCCGGTTAGGGAAATTGCAATTTGGGAGGTTGGGGGAAAGAGGCAGCTTGGTGTGTAAGCACATAGATGGGACATGGCATGGTGAAAATAGTTCCCTTGGAATGTCTGATCAGTCCTTTCTAGGATGTTTGGCAAGTAAGTGGTCTTTTGTCTTGAAAATCCTTTGGATTAAAGGAAACTGCTTTTGCTGAAATCCCTGCATATCTCTCCACAGCTGAATGCTAGGTACCTGATGAGTGCTTAGTCAGTGGAGATGAAGAGACAGTTCGCTTGCCTGGAGTGATATGAGCAGCCAGAATGAGGAAATGCAGTAGTAAGAGGGTAAAGGACTCAAAACTAGTGTAACAGCAATCACTGAGTTCAGTTACAAACAGACACTAAAGCCCGGGAAGAGATTGTAACTTGCTCTAGGTCCCCAGGGAGCCCGTGTTAGCGCCCAGGCTAGAGCCCGCTTCTCTTAAACCAGCCCATTGTTTTGTTTGGTTTTTCCCCTCTCATTCATAATTTAAATGCCCCTTAACTGTGGTCACTGGGACAGTGAGGGGACACCCTTAAAGACATAAATTAGGTAAAAGACTTAATATAAGTAAATTAGGTAAATTTCAATCTTTTACAAAATTGGACTCATTTTTATAAAATAAAACTTCAGATATTATAATAAATTAAGCTGGTGAAATAAATTCTGTGATGTGCTAAATAAAGGAATGCAGCTTTAGAAATGGGAAGGTTGGCGATTAAGATCATTAACGTTCGAAAGGTGAAGAATTTTACTAGTTGGAGCAAAACAGTGTCTTGAAGAAATACCTGTGTTTCTCTATTCTCAAAATGATACACTATTAATAATAAGTGAAATTAAACCCCCCCCCCCATTGGACAAGTACAAATATTTGACTATATGCTATTTCTGGTTCCTTAACAGTTAACTACATTTTATAGTCTGGGTTTAAAATTACATTTGGAGGGTTAAGTAAGTCAGAGTGTCATAGCAGATTTATTTTTAAGGCTCTGCTATGTGTTAATGGGACAAAAACTTTATTAGATATTTTAATCTTAAATTATATCTTTCTTGAACCAAAAATGATCCATAGTGAAGAAATGTATTGAGACCGGCACACATTCTGCGGCTGCGTCCTCTCGTCTTAGATTTAGTCCAAATACGCCATGGGAGCGTGAGGTTCCGAAAACCTGCCTTCGCTAGGACTGGGTTTTTAGAGCCTCGCACTCTCGGGAAGCACAACCACACCTTCTACCAGATTCGGTCTTCTGTTCCCTTTGCTAAACAACTGTGGTGCACTTTGTTTTAGTAGATGATATCGAACCTTTTACACACTGCATTTTTCCTACTCAAATAGCTTGTGTCAAAAAGAGTGAATTGGAAGGTTGAGGCCAGGTTTGCCAGGGTGTAGGTTTGTGTTGTTGACCGTCTTGGCATAATCAAAGGAATACAGTTTAAATTTGTTTGTTTTTAATGGCTGTTTATAACAGCACAAAGATTTGGAGCTTTTTGCTCTTGGCTTTGGGGCTGGTTTGTATGTTTGTACTTTGTTTTGCTTTCATTGTGGTCATGTTTTTAAAATCCAGTAGCTGGTTTTTTTGAAGCCATCTCTGCAGCGTAATTTATGTAATATTTATTGACCTTCAGCTTCCTGGAGAAATCATTTATTTGATGGAAACTTGGTCCCTTGCCACATTGAAAAAAAATAGATGAAACTTTATTTCCCTTGGAGTAGTAGAAATACTTGTTCTCTTTGACTTGAATGGATTTAACCTAGTTGCTGTATATTGGTTTTGCATTAAAAATTAGAAGCCAAAGAAGAAGAAGATACTTCTGGGTCACAGTCAAAGGGGCTTCAGAAGACAGACCTCTATCATCTTCAGAAGGTAACTTTTCCTTCCAGCTGCATCCTGGCACTCCTTGTTTTCAGAGCATGGTCTAGATTAGCTCTGCCCAAATGTTTTTGTTTTTATTTTTAAGCCACAACCGGGAACAAAGCAGGTTTTGTGACTCACTTATAAACTGAACATCCCGTTTATGTGATCCATTGCCGTCCTCATGCTGTATTTGCGAAGTCTGGAATTTACTAGCCAGCATAGGTGGAAACTGTTCCTTTAGCCTCAGAGAGAAAAAGAGAATCAGCTACTAGTAAGGAAAAACTGGGAACACTGTTGCAGAAAGGAATCTGATTATTTATCCTATGTATTTGTTTTTGTTTATCAAACAGAGAAATCCAAACGACCCTAGCCCATTAATTTTAGATACTTTTGATTTTTTTTTAATGCATATTCAGTAGAGACCAGAAACTGATCCACAGTATGTCCAACATAATCTTTTTCACATACTTCTAACTTTCGGATCTGGGTGGTCAAAGTAAAGGTCCTTCTTTGTATCATGATACCGAGTTATGATAAATGTAAACTTTCAACCAAAGCAAGACAGAACACATTGAATTTATTTTTCCCCTTACACTTTTAAGTCTTTCTCTTCATTGAAGTAGTAGGCACTCTACCATAACAGCAGTGAAGCGAGCTATCCTTTTTCTCCTTGCCTGAGAATCCACTTGATAAATATTTGAAGTAAGAGCACTTAGGAGAGATTCTAGACCTTAAAATAAATAAACAACCCATTTTGATCTGGTTCTTTCTCTACACATTCTGTGTATGGACCCAGGACTCCCTGTGAGGAATTTTCTGTTGCAGAATCACCAGAAAAAATATGTTCTTTCATCCATAGTCCTTACTGGAAATGAAGGAGTTAAGAAGAACAAGTAAGAAGCAGAGCAGGTTTGAAGTACTCAGAGAAAAAGTTGTCAGCTTCATTGACAGTCTGGTGAGGTGAGTCTGTTGCTCTTAAAAGCTAAAAATCAGGCTATTTTCCCAACACAACTGGGGTGACAGCTGTCCATAGCCAGTCCAGGACACTTTCTCCTAGATTAGGCTTTGTGCTTTCCAGGTGCCTCCATCCAGCTTAGAATTGTAATTTTGATTCATTTTTCATCCTTATTAAGATGTATTAAGATGTCTGATCAAATGACTAGTTCAGTCCTTTACTGCCAGTTCAAGAATACAAATTAAAATTTGATCTAGGCTGGAGTTGGGGTTGGGATGAGGGTGAAAACAAAGTGTTTTCCCCCTTTCTAGTAACAGAATGTTTGCACTGCACTTTATCCTTGCTCTGTCTTTGCTGGGAGTATGCTGGATCGGGCCACGCCCACAGGACAGAGCAGGCTAGCTGTAATGTCCTCTTTAACCAGAGTAAAGGACTTCTAACTCTAAAGAGTACCAGTGCAACTTATTATCAGCACTGAATTCATGTTGAGAAATGTGCTCCTAGTAATTTGGAAGTCCATTAGCCCTGCATGTATTTTAAGATGATTCCATTTTGGGAAACCCAAGTCATTCTAATTCACAGATTTCCCAAAAGCCAGTTTTATGTAGGTGTGTGAAATTACCCACCGAAAAGCTGCCTTTCAGGCAGTTAGGACATGCTATAGAAAAAACAAGAAATGTGAAAAATAAAATGATTTAGTAGTTAAAAAATAGGAAAAAAAACTTATTTATCATTACTTCTTCTGTTTTTTAACAGCAGTTCAAACAGGAGGCTAGGCATTGAATAAAATCAAGTACTGACTGAAAAGAACAGCTCAGTCACTGAAGACGGAGAGTAGTTTTCTGATAAATTACGTCTTCTTAAAAGTGAAAAGTTCCATTTTCCAGGACACTGGGAAGAGGGTAATTGTTCCTAATCATGGGGGAGAAATTACTAATGTCACGAAGGAGGTCCAGGTGATCAGCCAAGTGTGACAGAAGGAAGGTTAAAGTGAGAAGTGCATCCTGGACAAGTGACGCAGTACTGAACTGACCTTCTGGAGCTCATACAGTGACCCTTGCCCTGCTGGGCTTTCCTCTTCTGGTAGTGTCTTGCCCCAAGCATCTGGCTCCTTTCTTTTACCAACTTGTGACCATTGCTATTGCTGAAAAAAATTACAGTGTATTTTAGCATAATTTATAGGCCAAATGTCAGGTTCCTTTCTGAATTCCCAGAAATCCCAAATTGCAGGCTCTGAAATCTAACAACATTCCTTTTTGATCTTTGACCACGATCTTTGACCTAATTGAGTCTGACTTTTTACCTCTCAGAAAGTCTGACTTTCTGAGAAGTCACTGAAATAAAGGTGAGCATGACGGAGCTGTGTTGTGAAATCACAAAATTTTCCGTACCAGGATTTACTATCTTCATCAAGATTGACTATCTCAGGCAGGAAGAGATTAGGACTATAGCATGTTAGAGCCAAAAGAGACCTAAGGAGTCATGTGGCAGCTAAAACTCAGAAAGAAGCCAGGACTTAATGGAAAGTCGCACAGTCCTGGTCTGCTGGCATTCAGCAGAAGTCCCTCTCTGTCGCTCCATACTTTCTCCAGGGAGGCCACATCACCGGTGTTTGAACAGAGCTTGGAGTCCTGGAGAAAAGACATTAGTTAAAGATAAATATAAGCAGTAGACTCCAAGAGACAGAGTTCCCAGTTTACCATGAGCAGTTCTTGATGAAACTCCTGAGAATGGAGAATAAAAGTGCTACTTTCTACATTACTGTTTTTATCAAAATACAAGCTTCAACTTTGTAGCCCTTGTTGATACTAAGTGGTTCCTCCCCATTCCCTCAAAACCACCTCTCTTTCGTTCGGGAACTCTGATCTGAATCCAGAATGAGCACCATGCAGTGCTCTGGTGCTGGGCTCACGGCTTATTTCTTCTCACAGCAAGTAAGGTGCAGAAGTAGATTTCTGTGCTAATTTCCACATTTGCCGTTGGACAGAAATTATCATGTACGATGTTTTGTCACTTGTGGTGGTCAACTAATGTAGCAGCCCAGTGTGAACAAAATACAGGCAAATATTTTATTTTTGCCTCGGATGGAGGTTTTTTCGAGGATATCCAAAAAGGCCTTTTGCCTTGGGAATTACCTGAATTTCTAAACATTAAATATAAAGATGTTAAAAAGGGAGAAGAGTACAAATGTGAGATAATAATTTTTCTTGAAATTGACTCTGCTTGCTTTGTTTGATTTCCAGCCCTTATTATGTAGCAGGACTTCAACAGGGTCTTTTAATGAGTCATTGTAATGATTGGGGAGAAACAGCCTAAGGTTGGTGTAGGAAGAGTTTATGGTCAGAAATTACAAATGGGTAGGTAGCCGTCGAGGGAGGCAGTTGATGTTACAAAACCCGTGCCAGAGGCTACAGCTAAATTAACTTGAGTAAGAGGTTAGCAGTACTTAAGGTATAGAATGCTGATCCTTAGGGCCAAGTCAAAACCACATGCTTTGCAAATGGGTTTTTTTCTGCTTTACTCTGGGGACGGAGCCTTGGCATCTACAAGTGGAATGAGCACAGGGCCAGGAGTTCTCTTGAGATGGGAGGAGTGACATACATGGTTGATACCCTCTTCACTTCCTCTCTTCCTCAAAGCCACTGACCAAACAGGTGGAGCAAGTGTAGTGGGATTTTCTCCCGGGAGAAAGCCAGGACACCAGGAAGGAGGGTAATTTCCCTGTTGGCTGGGCAGAGGCAGCTGCTTTGTTCTGCCCGCACTTGGTGGGAAAAGGAGCTGACACAAATCCGTCATGTGGCCAAAATATTAAAGCCCAGTACAGGACTAAGCCCCTGAATCGTCATGAAGGCATGTGAGTTAACTACTTAAGTTAGTGACATACTACTCTTAGCTTTGGGTTGTGTTTGCCAAAGTTTCTCCCTTCCAGTTTGCTCCCCTCTACGCCACCCAAGAGTGATGTCACTGTCATGGCACAGGCAAGCTGATAGGTTCATTAGACACTGAAAGTGAACTTTTTAATGCTTTATTTCCTAAGTTAAGATTTCATTAAAATTAGGTTGTCATCTAACTCATAAATAGGAAAAAAAAAAGTTACGGTGGTTTGTTTAACGGAAATCTTAACAATGAATAATTTGCTTGTTTTCCAATATTCTGAAGCTAAAACTTAGCCTTTTCTGCCTTCTTAAAGTAAAATTTAATTCTAACATAGAAAAACCTTCCAGGTATCATTGCTGTGAAACGTATCAATTGAAACATTTTCTGTGATCCAAAAAGAATTTCCTAAATTCTTAATCCCAGGTCTAAGGCCTGTGTTTAAACATACTGTCGAGAGCTAAATGTTTGTTGTGGTAAGGGATGTGACTATCTCAGTTTTCTAAATAATTACTTTAAGGAAGTATTCATTAATACGGTAAGAAATTCTACCTTTAAGGTTTTGAGCAGAAATGTAGCTTAGGTACATTCGCTCCTAAACGTTTAAATCAGAACTGAAATATGGTTTCTTAAACTCGAATGAATATGCAAGCTTTAAACAATTACATTGGAAGAGGTACAGTTCTGACTGAACCTGTACTAACTTTGCTGTTTGGCTTTTGTTCCATCTGGTTGGTTTTGGTTGTTGATTTTGCTTTTTAAGTTAATTGCTCAGTCTTCCACAGAGGACTGACAAAACTCTTATACTGAAAATAAACCTGTGCTTATGTAAAAGCGGATACGTCACTTGGGCTGTTTCAGAGACTACCTTCTGCCTCCAGAGACACAGCCTCTGCACGAGGTGGTGTACTTCAGTGCTGCCCACACCCTGCGCGAACACCTGAACGCTGCTCCAAGAATCGCCCTCCACACTGCGCTCAACAACCCTTATTATTACCTCAAGGTAAAAAGCAGATTTAGACCCCAGGCTTTATTTACCACAAAAATACTGTAAATTTGCAGTCCTGAGTAGTGGGGGAGTTGGTAGTGCAGGATTATACCTCTTCCAGGTTTTTAAAAAAATTTTTTAGACTCCATAAAAACCTATGAAGAATGTTCCAGTGTACCATTTCCTATTCCAAAATAGCACTCAGGCTAGCATGTTGAGCATTGCAAGAGAGTACTGAGTAGGAACATATAAATCAATGGTTTTCAGTGATGGTGGTAGTGGAGAGCTTGAATAATTTCATATTTAAAGCACAAAGTATTTTTATTATATAAACCACAAATTAAAATTCTTCTCTTTAATGGTAGGTCACAGAAGAGATCTGGTATGGTTTTAGGAGTCTTTGGGAGATTTAGTACAATCTCTGTGTGTATTTATGTGTGAGATACTTTCTCAGTAAGAACCGTGGGTTTCGAATAAATTAAACACTGATTGTTGCGGTGCCTGGGTGGGTCAGTCAGTGAAGCGTCAACTCTTGGTTTCCTCTCTGGTCGTGATCTCAGCGTTGTGAGATTGAGCCCTGTGTTGGGCTCCACTCTCAGTCCAGAGTCTCCTTGAGGATTTCTCTCCTCCCTCTGCCCTCTGCCCCCCCCCCCCTAATTGTCTTTGTAGGGGTTAGTTAGGCTCTGCAGCGTTTGACAACATAGTCTTTTCTTGGAGAGCTAACTTACAGCCCTGGTAGTGATGTGTTGGTATTAATAGAGTGTAATTATTGCTATAATTACAAATGTTGCAAGTGGCATTTTACTGAAAATCCCCAAGGAAGTCCATAAATTTTTTATGGAAACCAGAAATGCAGTAATTTCTCAGTAATTGATAATGTATGATTCTAATGAAAAAAGAAGTAATTTGATTAAAATGAAAAATACGCTTTTCTTCTGATCCTGAGTATTCTTCTAGTGACTAGGAGCTAAGGGGATTATGATGAAGACCTAATTCTAAACAAGAACTAGGTAACTGCTGGGGAGTAAATGCAACTCACTAAATAAAGGAAACCAAAGACTCCACTTACTGGCTTACTAAATTTAGTTTGGGGGTTCATTAATGTCTGCTTTTGTTCCTAATCATTTCTAAAAAGTAGTCATCTTAGTTTACTATTGTTTTTAGAATGAAGCACTGAAAAGTGAAGAAGGCTGCATTCCAAATGTCGCCCCGGACATCTGCATCGCATATAAACTGCACCTAGAGTGTAGCAGGCTGATCAACCTTGTGGACTGGTCCGAGGTAGGTCATGGGGAACAGAGCAAGCTATTTGTCTAACCATCTATGACAGTTCTCTTAGGGTCTTTATACTTTTGGGACTTTGGAACTCATCTTTCTTTTTTTTTTTTAATGCCCTGTTCTTTTGTTTGGAAAGCATAAATGACCTCATACTGTAAAATCTCCTCCAGAAAAGCAGCTAATTGCTCAACAGTCTCACTCCACGTCCCTTGCACTGATTCCACACCTCGACCAAGCCAGTTCTGTGTTCATGCCAGGTCAAAATATGTGATCTAACCCCACCGTTAACAGTGAGCGAAAGCTAAACAGTGCACGTTTGTTGTTTTCCCGCTAAATAAAAGTGATTATTAACTAGCATTTCCTTTATCACAAAAAAGAAAAAAAATACTGGAATAACTATACAACAGATTTAGCAATCAGAAAGTACAAGGAATACATGGCAAGGCAATGGAAGACTAGTTACTAAGATAGTGTCTTTCCATACTCAGAAGGGTATTACAAAGTTAACTCTGTTGAAGGCCTTACTTAACAGATGTCACCATTTAAAAATATGCATAATTGGCACCTTAAAAGAAGAGAAGTTTTGAGAATATGAAATTTGGTGTAATATTTTTAAAATGTGCCCCTATCAGCGGCAGCAGTGCTTGACCTGGCTTTGTACAGTCATCAAGTGCAATAAAAAGTATTGGCAATGGTAGAGATTTTTATTTTCTTCTGTCTTGTCTCTCAAAAGGCTTTTGCAACAGTTGTGACAGCTGCTGAAAAAATGGATGCAAATTTTATAACCTCAGAAGAAAGGAATGAAATTATCCAGTATCCTTTTAACAAACCAGTTTTGTAATGTCCAAGTATACATAGAGTATAAGTTTATAGTTTCTCTAGACCTACAACGGAGATTTATAAAGACGTTTTCCAAACAACCTTATTGTTAATATTAACCATACCATCCCGGAATAACTTGTTTCTAAGTATCTATTCTGAATTTAATCTAAAATGAGACCAAATGTAAAATATTTGGTCTAAAACTTCTACTTAGGTCATGCTCCAGAATTCAGCAAAAATGTCCAAAAACTGTCATTTTTGTAATTCTCTATTTTTCTGTGATTATATACTTATAGAAATTGAAGGGGAAGCAATTTTTATAGTGTATGAAAAATTAGAATTAGGTAAGCATTAGGTACTTTACCATTCATGTCTTAATGAAAGTGGATTCTAATTACATTTGATGTTTTCCAGTAAAGGCTATAGTTTCATTTAGCATATGTATCTGAACTGTACTGCAGTTTAGCAAGTGATGTTTTAACATTGAGATTTTAACCTCTTTTTGTCGAAAAATGTAATGTGGTGAATTTCCTTAGCCATAGCTTCCAGTGCTCGGTTTATTAGAGCTGTTTCTGAACTAGAACTTTTAGGATTTATAAAACCTACCAAACAGAAGACTGACCATGTGGCAAGGCTAACATGGGGAGGCTGCTAGAAAGCCGGTGAATGAAGCCAGAAGTTACCACATTAAGCTTAAGAGAAAAAGGAGACCAGTCATATTTACATACCACCAGAAGACTGTTGGTGAGAAATGTGTAATCCTTGTGTGGTGTCTGATCAGAAAGTAGACTGTTAACCCCAAAGGGGAATATATCAAAACACCTTTCGAATACTTTAGAACCCAACAAATGACATGCTTACATTGTAACTAAAACTTCTCCACATTATCACTGTTACTTTCATAGTCATTACTAAATTATAAATACATTGTTCTTGAGCACACACAGTTTACAATGATAATAAATTCCTTTATCCAGGAGTATAAATGTGTTAGTTGATTTAGTTTCTTGGACTGGCATTCCTCACTTTAGTAAATTGTATAGTAAGATAAATATCCTGAAGGTTGATTTCTCCTAATGACTATATAGGTTCTAAAACTGCCTCTGCTGCCCCATTTTTTTTAGTCTAAAAACTTAAAAAATCCCAAGCTCTTGGTTACACTTAAAGGCAGTAAATATTCTACTTTAGGATGACCTGTCGTGGAGTTGTAGAGCCTCTAAGACCTTTGCAAATCAAATCTCAATCTTACAAAATCCAGCTGAGGAAAAAGTAAAACCCAAACGAAACGACATCTGGATGGATCTCTTCCATGACAAGAACTCATCAAGACAATGAAACAAAGATACCCGCAAGTTCATTATTTAATGTTCTACTCCCATGAGAATTCTGGGACATATCTTTAAGAGTATTCACTAACTTACAAAAATTACCATGCAAATATGACCACGAGGAAAACATCCAAATTCAGTAAAAACTATCTTGGGTCACAAACATTAGTGCTGTGAAATTGTAGGCCTTTTTTGTGTGTGCTTTGAAGACAAATTTGATGTATAATTATTTTAAAATTTTTATAAAGAAATTGATAGCTTAAACCTCAATTCTGGAGTGTGAAGAATGTATCATATAGTATAGAGTATCTTTGTTCCATGATGGGCTGAGGTGACATTAATGGGTAACTGCTGCCTTCCCCCTCTTCCTGCTGCAAAAACTTAAAAAATGTTAAATTCACTATATCCCAAAAACAAATTGTCAGAATGTTGCCAGGCTCAAAAAGAAATGGAAATTTGAAGGTACCAAATACAAAGAACTGCATGCCAGAACAGAAAGCATCTAGCCCGGTAGAGCTTTGAGAAAGACAATTACCAGAAAGCATTACTCTGAGATGACTGTCTTCTCATCTTCATCTAGAAGACGCCAGGGTTTCTTACGGAGTAATAAACACATGTACATAGGTGCACAGAGCTGTCAACTTGGAAATAAGGAATTTATGAGATGCAAACACAAACATCAACACGATATGGGAAGAAACTGGACAAATCGAGGCTTTTGACACTTTGGAATCCACGTGTTAAAGGCAGAGCCTCTGCCAAATGGGTGTGTTTGGAGCAGAGACTCCATTTCTGTTCTGTGAGGTCTCCATGACTCACCTTCATGGCAGCTAGCTCTGTATTTTTTTCAATATTCTATAGTCCTTCCCCTGTAGTCAAGTGTACTGTCATGTTTCATTTTTGATAACAGTTGGTAAAATCTAAGGAAAGAATGTATGAATGATTTTGAGCATTTTCCACCTGTTGCCTTATTTAAGTGAGGCAGTCAGCAATGGGAAAGGTTCTCCAATATTCTGTGCTTGTTAATGTGAAGACACCATCAATACGTACAACAATGGGATTTCTTCCAGCTTTCCAATGGTGCCAATGAGTAATATGAATTTCAACAAGACTCATACAGCAAAATGCTTACACAGTTAGATACAGAGGAACTGGCCTCATCCAGACCAGATTTACCTCTGAGGCACCCTGAGTAGTAGTAGCCTGTTGGGCACTTAGTTGAATTCATGCTACCTAAATGCCTATCATATAGTGAACCACTTTTTCTTACTACCATAAAGATTAGGTAAGAGTAGCAGGATGGAAACTGTTGTGTTTTTATAGTGAATACCCAAAACTATAAAATTAAAGCTCATGAAGCTCATTTGTTGTGATCATTATGGAGCACAAACCCCTCAAAGCCAGCCCTTTTAAATGTCACCTCAATTCTGTGTCTGTTTCTTAATACGGTAAAACCTCATCCAAAATACTTTACAAATGGGATATTCTGATTCACCGAATCTTTGTTCAATGAAATACTAATCTGCAAACTCTGAAGTAGTTTGAAATTCATTCAAAAACTACTTACAGCCATACCATGCTCCAGGCACTGTGATACTTCCGTGAATGAAGATCTTTGCCCTCATTGCATTCTAGCAGAGGGAGCAGAACAGATAACTATATAGTATGTTACAGAAAAAAACAAAAAACCCCACCAAAAACTAGGCTACCATGCTGCAGTTTTAAACAGTGGTCACAGCAGGGCTCATTGAGATGAGTTTTTGAACAACACAAAAGTTGGTAAAAGAATTACCCATGAAGTTTTATAGAAGTGCACTGAAGGTAAGAGAACAGGAGTAACAAAGGTCTTTAGGCAGGAGTATGCGAGCTACATGGGAGATCCGCAGAGGTGGCCAGTGTGGGGTAGGCAGGGTGAGCAGGTGAGAGACTACAATGAAATAAGGTGGGGTGGAGTACAGGTAATTTAGGGCCCCGGAGACCACTGTAAAGTCTTAGATTTTTACTTAGGAAGCTCTCTAAGTAAAAGACTTAGACCTTTACACAATCACTCTGCTATGAGAAAACTGGGATAGAGTGGTGAGACACAGATGAAACAAAGACCAGTTAGGCAATCACTGAATAATCTAAGACATAGTAAAGAGGGTGAGACTTCAGATGGAACCAAGATTAGATGGACTGTTCTTTGGCTGAGAAACTAGAAGAGAGATGCCATTAACTGATTGGGTTGATCAGGAGGGACCGTTTAAGAGGCGGAATAAGTTTGGTTTTAGACCAAAGTTTTGAGAATTCTATCAGATATCCAAGTGGAAATGTCTCCATAGAGAGGTGAATATAATCTTATGTCTCCAGGATTAGATGTGATCACCAGACTTGAATATGAACAGAGGCAAGGAGCCCAAGGTCAAACTCTGGGCCATATGTATGTTTTAACACTTGGAAAAATGGGTAGCAGGGAAAAGGGAAAAAAAGACAGTTATATAGAAGAACCAGATCAAGAAGCAGCAGCCAATAAATTGGGAGGAAAATCAGGCAAGTGTGGTATCTTGCAAGCCAACTGAAGAGTGTTTCAAGGTCGTATGTTGATTAGATTTAGCAACATGGAAATCATTGGTGGTTAATAAGAGTAGTGGAGAAATGTCTGATAGGGAATATGTATCAGATGACCTACCAAATGTCCTGTGAAAGCCATACACTGCGTGATGTAAATGAAGACCACAGCATCATCTTGTGCTCTTGCACAAAAAGTTTAAATAAAAACAGCAGACCTAACTTTCAGTTATTACAGGGAGTGCAAAGTGATCTAAAAGGTTAAATTCATGACATCACAAACATTCAAATAACAGGTCTAGCTGTTTCAGAAAGTCACAATCTTGATTGAATCCTGCTTTAGGGAGAAAAAAAGCTACAAGTGACATTTGGGGAACAAATGGGAAAATCTAATATGGACCGGATATTAGGTATTTTAAGTGAAATAATGGTATCACAAGAGAACTACCTTATCTTGAGGAGATTAATCATGTATGTTCTTTGGAAGTTAAAAATACACGTGAAACAAATATGGCAAAACAGTTTTTCACTTTAAGTGGATCACTAGACTGTTCTTTTAGCTTTTCTGACTTTTTTCCTTACAGAAGATGGTGAAAAGTGGCAAGGAGGAAGATTAGAAAATTCTTGACTTTTGCTATAAAGGTTATAGAGCAGAAAAATAGAGTAATAACTAGACAAGGGATCACAGGATCAAGAGTTTTTTTGTTTTTGTTTTTAAGACTTAGAGTGAGCACAGGGAGGGGCAGAGTAACAGGGAGAGGGAAACTCTAGCAGACTCCTCTCTGAGCTCAGAGTCTGACTCGGGGCTTGATGTCAAGACCCCAAGATCATGACCTGAGCTGAAACCAAGACGCTTAACCAACTGTACCACCCAGGGACCCCTCAAGAGATTTTTTAATAGCATGTTTACTGTGATTTGGGGAATGATCTAGTAGAAAATGGATACCGTACAGAGAAGACACTGTCTTTGAAAGAGATGGGCTTGGATCTAATGCTCCCTACCTAGGGCAAGTGCAGGAGCAGGGAATTGCAGAGCCATGTCTAGGAATAGAGAAGGGACAGGCTATTAGGTGCTTTAGCAGAGTATTTGCTTATTAACACCAGTTACTGAAGTCAGGGATTAAAGAATTCCCAAATAAGACAAAGACAATTATTTCCAACCTTGGCTGCTTGGATCACCTAAACAGATTCCAGTAGTCCTCCCCTCCCCACAACCTTCTAAAGCAGTCTAGGGGTTGGAACCTGGGAATCTTCCCTAAAAGCTCTCCAGTTAGTTAATATTGCTGATGCAATTAATGTCTCATTTATGTTTACCATTTTCTTTAGAGAGAAGTTCTTGCCATAGGCCAAAGATAACTTTGATATTCTAAATTTCCAAAATCTATTCTTCTCAGATTTTTGAGCAAAAATAGGCATAGGCAAAGAATTATACCTGGTGATATGCCCTTGTTAATCAGGGATTTACCGAATACTTTATAGCAACCTAAGTGTAGTACCATACCAGTATTGGCTTTTACTAAAAGAATGATTGATTGTTAGCACATGTAATCCTGTAGCTGTTTCTCTCTTAAAAAGCAATTTCAGGGATCTCTGGGAATTCAGAATTCCTAGGTAGTTAATATGATCTTTCTTATTGAGGTCAACTGTGGTTGGTATTTGGACTAGAGTATTAAACTACTGGGTCCCTCTAATTACAACTAAATCCAAGAAGTTGCCTACATTTTTTATTTTCTGGCATTACCTCACATAACTACCAAAAATCAGTAAGTAGCCTATAAGCTAGGACTTTTTGGTGAGGTAATAAGCAGAAATTTGGCTGTGGAGGAAATTTTATTCTTGATCCAACCTGAATCTAGAATTAAAACTATATTATTTGTGGCTCCATTCAGATTGCTGACTTTCCTTTTAGTATATCTTGCCTTCCAAAGTTTAAAAAAAGAGCTTTTTTAGAAATTTAAATCATGAAAACTCACACATGCTGACTTAAGAGTGGTGGTCATTTTGATCTTACTTGGGTTAAGAAGGGATAAAATGTATTTACATTCACTCTACTTCCACTCCTCCATATTCAACTGCCTGCATTCTCCTCGAAATCCCAATATACCAGTGGTTCTTGGCTGGGGACTGTTTTCTTCCTCAGCCCCGAACACTGGCAGTCTATCTGGAAGTACATTTTTGGTTGTTACAGGTTGGGGGGTGCTACTGGCATCTAGTGGTAGAGGCCAGAGATGCTGCTAAACACCCTATAATGCACAGAACTCCCACAGCAGTGATCTGGCCCAAACTGTCAGTAGTGCTGAGGTTGAGAATCTCAGTCCATTAAAACTAGGTAGAATTATCCACCTTACTTATGGTTACCTTGCACTATACCAATGTTTCTCAAGCACTTAATGGGCACATGAATTATCTGAGGATCTTGTGAAAGCCCTCAAGCCCTGGCCTTGTTCAAACAAAGAATTGGTGAGGTATAATCACCAAAATCAAAAAGGCAAAAAAACCCTTTTTCTTCCACTAATTAGGTCAATTATAAATATATATGCCCCAGTACATTTATGATTGGCTTAATTAGTGGAAATATGCTAAAAGAATTCAACAAAAGAAATCACTGAAGCATTTTTTGCTCACTTCATTATAACAAAGCTATGTTTGGAAAGGGAATTAAGTGTGCTGAATCATGCTTTCATCTATCATCCTGTAAAAAAAAAAAAAACTTGGATTATACTGCTATCTTGGAGGTAAAAATTCTATAGCTGTTAAAACTGATTTATTCTGTAACATTCTATCATGCAGTCAGTTATAAGCAATTTGGAATCAGAACTCAGTTTTTGAAAATAGCACTCACATCTTAGATTATTTGGTATATGAAAAGATTTTTAAATCTTATTAGAAAATTAACTTCATTGATTCCTGGAAAATGCTTACATTTAAAACACTGGCTTTATTCAAATACTACCCATCTGTACATGAAAGCAGATTAGAAGTAAATGTTTTATTCTTCCAACTATATTCCAGTACTACAAGGGCAGTAAAACAATGACACACTGGGGGAAAAATGCAGCAATAAACATTTGTTAAAAAGACAGAATAAATAAAAACTACCAAAAAAAAAGAAAAGAAAAAAAAGAAAACTTAAGAAAAAAAAATCCTAGAAACCCTTTCTGAAACCCCAAGAAGTCCTGGAATACGGAAATGCCCTCCCTCCTTCACTATTTCACAGGAAGCACTGCAGGCTATTTGCTTAATAATGTCCTGGGATTACATTCTAAATTATTAATAACTGGTTACAGCTTGGTTGTAGTGCACAATTAAAATCACACTAACTTCATCTGAAGTGTCATTCTACAGTTTTATTTACACAACCAGTGAAGGGCATGTTCTTAGAATACCAGCTTTAATCCTTTTCAAACATATTAATATAAGAAGCCAAATTGTAATGATACAGCAAATGAGGCCACTGGCATTAATACAGGTAGCAAAGGTCCACATCCAGATGGTACTGACATCAGGGAAATTTCCAAAACCAGTTGCTGCCTAAGAGTGGTTGCCACTGACGAAAGCTTGAAATAACCTGTATTCACAGGGGGGTATTGGCATTGCTGCATGTCATAATTAGGACCTCTCGCAACAACTCAACAAGGAACAAGGCAGCCCACAAATGCAGAAAACGTGATTCATGAAACATCTAAAGGGGGAGGAAAAGGAAAATTAGTGCAAAGTCCAGGTCAAAATTCAAAGACATACCAGATTTTCATCCCCAACACTACCCTAGGTATTTAAGTAACCAAAAGTAAGCCTTAGTAAAATGTTGCTGCCTATTTCCTCCAGCCTTTTTCTCCATGATTTTCTGTTAAATTCTCTTGAGTATGTAGATAATTACAATTAATGTTTCTCCTTAAAAGATGGTTTTGTGTTCAGTTCAAAGATGAAATACTTACAACTAGCAGGCTGTTCTCCATATCGTCGCATTATCTGATCATGCGTAAACTTCACAAATGCATCGTATTGTTCTGTAGGTAAAGGTACACATCAATTACATGATTAGCAAATGTGCTCTATTAGAGCCAGATAAACTGAAAAATCTAGTATGAATAGTGAAACAACTATAAGTTGGCCTTTGAATCAGACACATAACCTCAGTAATAATAAAAAAATAATAGTGTTATCAAATGAAAGAGCAGAACTCCGTCAAGAAACCTACATTTTAGTCCAAATCACATGACCTCATGTATAGGCTGGAAGCATATTTCTTAACCTATTAAAGGGTTTGAAATAAAAAGGTATCTTTCTACTCTGAAAGTTTAAGTGATCTATGAGTGGCAGTTTGCAAAGAGGAAAGAGGAAAACAAAAGCTTAACAAAATATGTTCAAAAGCATCCACATGTAACCTAATAAGATGTCATAGAAAAACTGTTACATAACTAAGCAAATTCTCTTGCCTGTATTAGCACCTTCATTTAACAACTTTAGAATAAAAAACTTCTACTTATCCATACCCACTTAAGTGAGTGTCTGGCTTAAAAATCAGGGGGAAAAAAATCCTAATTAATTCACCATGCACAAAAATTGTCTAGACTGATGGGAAAGTTATCATGAAAGATGTAGTCTAAAAATCTAAAACCAAATTGAGTTAAGTACCCAAAGTCAAGTTTTTAGCACAGGAATATCAAAGGAAAAATCTAGTTCACATTACTACTGTTGCTGATCTACAACGGTCACTGATACTATTTCTTGAGTTCACTAAGGAGGGCCATGAGCTACAGGATGGTTCATTTCCTTTCTTGAACTGAAATTCAACTGGTTCTTAGAAAACATACTGTAACCAGGGGATAGAAAGGATAATTTAATCGACATTAAGGACATGTGGGAAATAATGCATTTCTTACAGTGAGTTTCTGGGAGACTCTAACTAAAACAAGCTCATCTTATACCTGCAAGTTTTGTGTTCAATATTTCTTCATACTCTTCTCGAACTTTCTCTTCACGTTCTTTCAACAAACGTTCACAGATCATCCCAACCTGCCGTAGAGTGAATAAGGGCTGTTCTTTTTTTAATGGTGAGGATGTTGCAGATGAAGTCCCTATGTATAACATGAAGAGAAAAAGCACATGATTTAGAGCCGCCATCATAAAAAGTATCTTCTAACTGAAGATGTTTCGTTTAGATCTTTTCAGTGTTCATATAAAAGCATTTTTTATCAGCAGCTTACAATTCTAGAAAAACACAGCAAGATATATGCAACCTAATTATAAGGTAAAAAGTCTAATGGTGACTGGAAAAAGGTACAAGATACAAACAAAACTTAAAGTTTTTGTTTTTTAATTAATTGTAACAGCTAGGAGAATGTTTGGTAAAAATAAATACTAAGAATATATTCTTAAAATTCAACATTAAATGTTATGGTTCAGAGTCCTTAAAGATTATTAAACAGCCACTTATCATCAGAGAGTGATACTTGATATAAAAGATTTCTTCGGAATGCATTCCTCTTAAAGTACTACTTAAGGAACTTTGATTTTCCAAAAACATCATTCTTCATTTATTGAGAAGAACATCTGAAATTAATCTTTTGAGAACTCAGGATTATGACATCATATACCCATTTTAACATTGCTGCAAATATTTTTATACACACTCAAACGCACAGATTTGTTATCAGTAGTCCTGCTCTGTGTATCTGTCCCTGGTACCCTCAATTCCTCTTTTCATTTGCTTTTTGTAACCTGCATGGCTGGGACCAGTTACTTAATTATGCTTGTTAGAGCTGTGTCTATTACAAGATAAAGTATACCAGCTTTATAACTATGAAGGCTATCTTTACTTTCAAATTCCTAGCTTTGTTAGTTGAGGCTGCCCATTAATTGATCCAAGTAAACTGACTAGAAGAATGATGATGAACTTAGTGTCCTGCTGATTTAAGTCTAGTCTCTACCCTCACCTCCCCTAACGTTTCGCCCACTTACACACCTGCCCCCGCCCCCAACTGGCAGAAGTACTGCAGAATTTAGTTTTGAACAATTTTATGTCTTCTAATCTATTTTATAGCTTTTGAATGTTTTGTTTTTAATAAATTCTACCCCCAACATGGAGCTTGGACTCACAACCCTGAGATCAAGAGGTAAATGCTTTACTTAACTGAGCCAGCCAGCAGCCCCTGAATGTTTTTCTATTCTGCCAGGTTTTCTTATCCCTGCTGGGAGGGAAGGGAAAGGGGCAGGCAACTTTGGTCACAAGAAAACTGTTCTGCTGAGAACTTTTCTAAAAATAAGAGCCACTTTTCATCTCTGAAAATCTATCCTAATAGGACAAATGTGTGAGGGTATATGTACAAGGACATTTTTGTAAATGCTTTTAATACCAGAAATTCAGTCTGATTATCTTCATTAATGGTTAAATAATTATGGCAAGTCCAGAAAATAGCATAGTATTCAACCATGGCAAGGTACATCTATACTTAACAGAGAAATACATGGTATATTGTTAATACTTTTTCCTTAATGAAGGCTACAAATCATCATCACTTATGGGGAAGTCCACTTGGGAGATATTCTATCCAGGTGGTCATCTCTGAGTGGTGAGAATCCAGGTAGCAAGTACTTACTTTGTGCCATTTCTAAGAGATCATGAATTATTTGTATTAAGTATTTTTTAAAAACCAAGCAGGAGAAACAGAAGCTTGAGTGATTAAAAACAACTTAGATCACCTTTTCCCATATTAAATTATATTTCCTTTCATTTATTAAGTTTATTATTACCTGGTGAAGCTGGTCCACTGAGGAGAAATGCATGTGGTTGTGCCTCAGAAGTACAACATGGATCTGTCTGTTGGAAACTAGTTTCTAAATGTCTTCTCTTCTGCATGCGTTTATACTCTTGTTTTATGTTGTACAGAATTTGTTCTAGAAAAAAAATTTTGTCAAGATCTAAGAAGTTTAAAAAAAGGTTGGGTTTCCAATAATTAGTACAATCAATCCACTGAAAATATTCTCTTCAAATAATATCCAGAAAACTGATGTTTCAAGGAATTTGTTTCAGCATTAATGGGGGCACTCATTCAGAAACAGCATATACACACCACGCGGAATTCAGCTATTCTATAACACCATTCTCTCTTAGCACTGATTAGCAAAAGACAAATTTTTCATTCAATGTAAAGATAAGGGAGTCTTGTGAACTTCTAGTTCACTTTACTTCAGATTCTTAAAAATCCCAAATTCAAAGGCCACTTATTCATCACACACAGAACTGTTAAACAGTCTTTTTGAAGACCATAAATAATTAGAAGTGGGGGGCACTATGTACAAACACAAACCAGTGAGAACTGACAGTAAGTAGATCTGACAGTGGATGCGAACTGAAAAATTACCACACATTAAATTGGTCATGGCCATTAATATTCAACTCAACAGAACTGGTGACTATGACAGTATTAACAGCAAAGATTGTTACAGTATTAACAGCAAAAAGTGTTGTTCTGAATCTTGGTGGTAAAAACCTGTGTAAAGCGATTGGTACATAACAGGTACTCAAAAGAACTACTATACCACAGTGCCATTATCTTCAACCACAACCACCCAACCAGGGGTAAAATCCTTTCAAGCATATCCTTTAGGCAAGTATGGTTCATTTTAGAAAGACTTCTAATCCAAAATAGTTACCATTTAGGCTCTCCAGAAAATCTCTCCTTGAGGTTTCTACTTCCCTTGAAACAGACTTTCTCACCACCACCATAGCCCCTAAATAAGATTATCCACGTGGAACTACATCCTAAATTTATTAATCCCAATCCAAAGCAAAATTAAACAAAAATTAAGGTGGCAATTATCGGGCAATAAAATGATTTATAAATATAATGGAGTCTAATTTTAGCAATCAATTTTACAATTTTGTGTTAATTTAAAAATGAAAACTTGGCTGAAGTCAAAATTTATGTAAGATGAGACTAATCCTTTTTAAAAAAATTTAATACTGGTGGTTTTCTTAGATATATACTTAATTCTCTTTTCTCACATCATATTGTTTCTCTAGTAAGAAGAACTTTGGGGCTTTTGAGAGATAAGACTCTGAGAGGACATCAATCAGTCCCTTAAACATTCTAGATTCTGCCAATTTCATTATTTTAACTGAGGAAGAAAAAAAAGAAAAGTTGCAAAAAGATACATCCTGTGAAGAAGATTCCATTTATGTAAATTTTGTGGGTAAGCACCACAGAATCATATTGGACAGTTGTATAAGGGATACTTTATCTGCAACATTTTCCAGAATCTTAACATTTGTTTATATTTAAAATGGTCATTTTCAGTCCTTTTCCATTTATTTGAAATAGTCCATGATTTAAAAATGAAGTTACCGACATGAAATAAAATGGCTGTCTACTGAACCATTAAGCACCTTGATAGAAATGAGTTTCCTAAGAGTCATAAGGGGTCCAACAAAACTGCAACTTCCTCTAACAATCAGGACAAACACAGATATCCTTATTTTTTAATAACAGAACTCTTTAGTAGCAAATAAAAGGTTTTAAAAGTAATGCTATTTTGGTCTCTGACAGCAAGCTTCACTCATTTATCACTTTGTGATCAAAGCCACCACCATTCTGATAAAAAGGGCCATGTACATAAAGCATCCTAAAAGTTTATTCACAAGCAAAGGCTTCAAATGTACTAGACTCAGAGTAACTTGACCTTCACATCTTTTGTGTGACTTATTCTTTGATTACAACAGTTCAAGATTACGTTAGTCTTCTTTTTGCTTCACAAAAATCAAAGGACAACTGTGATGTACCAAAATAATAGTTGTAACAAACTCAATTTGTTCATTTGATGGTCTCAAAAGATCTAGCCTGGGATTAAGATGTAGTAAAACATTTTAAAATTTAGCTTTGTAAACCTCCATACCATCTAATACTTAAGAGATGACATAACAAGGAATTTTTAAGGTATAATTGACAAAACGAATTCACCAATTTAAATGTACAATTTGATGGCTTCTCACGAATGCATGTGTACAGGTCTTGAAACCATCACAATCATAATAAAGAAATGTATCACCCCAAAAAGTTCTCTCATGCCCCTATTCACCACCTTCATCTTCATTACCATGGCAACATTCATCTTTCACTACTCAAAATTTTTTTGCCTTTTTGAAAATTTTATATAAATAGAATCATAAAAAGTGTAGATTTTTGTGTCTCTCACTGAGCAAAATGCTTTTGAGATTCATACATAATGTTGCATGAATCATTAAGTTCCTCCTTCTTATTAATTAGAACTCCATCGTGTGTGTGTGTGTGTGTGTGTGCTTATCTTTTAATGGAAATCTGGAATGTTTCCAATTTGGGGCTATTATGAATAAGGCTACTATGAATATTCGAGTACAAGTCTACAGGTGGATAAATTTCATTTCTCTTGGATAAATACTTAGAAGTGGAACTGGATGGCCTGATTATGTGGTAGGTGCATGGCTTTACTTTCTAAGAAACTGCCAAACCATTTTCCAGAGTAACTGTACCATTTTACACTCCCACCAGCAATATATGAGAGAGTTCCAGCTGCCTTACCTCTTTGCCAACTTGATATTGTCAATTAAAGAGCTGAAGAATTTTTAAAAGATTTAATTTATTTTAAAGAGAGAGCACCCATGCTCACATACGAGACGGGGGAAGGGCAGAGGGTGAGAATCCTCAAGGAGACTTCCCGCTGAGCACAGAGCCATACTAGGACTCAGATCATGACCTGAGCCAAGATCCAGTAGGATGCTTAACTGACTGAACCACCCAGGGACCCCAAAGAACTGAATAATTTTGAATGCTATTGCCTGCAATGCTTTTTTACATCTAATATGATGCAACTATGTCATGTAAGCCTCACTATGTGCATAATTGCTCTAATACTGGTAACATGTAATTCACAATGTTATAAAGTAAATAGTCCAATTTAACTTGACCAAGACCTAAGCTAACTGCAAGCCTCAAACACATTTATCTCAGTTTGGATAGGTATACAGTTTTAAAGCTGTTAACTCAAGAAATTTCCCCAGACTGAATTTTCCACAATTTACATGCTATATTCAACCTAGATACCTGGCTGACTGAAGTCACTTCTTAGGCCAGCTGGATAAAGGTCTTCTATTCCGTCAATAAAGTTCTGACGTCTACTTAGTCTTAAACTACTTAAATCTAGACATCTCTAATCAAACTAGCAAGTGACATTTTATCCCAAGTACACGTAATATCTGACACTGTGTTGCCAACACAATTTATGCTCCATTAAAGAAAAAGTCAAAGGAAGCTTCACTTACGTATCAGTTGCACATTCCAGTTTTAATAATGCAGCCTTCATATTTGGCTTATGTGCGCAGACTGAATTTGCAGCAAATCACTTAGAGCAAAATACACAGTTATCATTATAACAACCTACACCACAAATAGTTCTTATATCCCTTTTCAAAATCCTAAAAACTATATCCTCCTTTTACCATAAAATACTAAGACTTTCTAACACTGTACTAGGTCTACATGAAAGTCAGTATCAGCAAATTCTGTGACTAATGGCACTTTCATTCCCATATTTAGTAAATGCCATTAAGATTGCCAATATAATTCTCCTCCTTAACAGGTGAGAGATTATCAATGAGCCAGCACTTATTCCTTTGGGATTTAAAATAACAAACCGAGCAAAAAATCTAGGTAAAATGTGAAAAGAAAAAGCCTGGCTTGTGGCAACATTAAGCCTACTCCCCAACTGTTTTACTTTTAGTTGCCACTGATTATTTAAGAAAGCCTGGGCACAGTAAGGTCAATACAAACAGAAGAAAGCAGTTGATGGGATTAAGAAATAACAGTTGAGACAGGTAAGAGAAACAGCAACAAGATGGAACTGAGAGCAAAGGGAGGAATACGGAATTAGAAGCAACTACAAATATCTTTCTAGAGTATAGTCCATAAGATGTCTAAAAATCCACGACATGTGAAACTAATCTTTTGCTCCAGACCGGCACAGACTTGCCATTTTCCTACTGACATAATTAGTAAATCAAATATAACAGGTCTCATTAACAGTTTAAAGTTTAGGAATTTAAGACATTTTTGTACCCTCACATGCCAATTTCTCTATGGATTATCTCTGAAAAAATTAAGTGAAAGTTCATCTAGACAGATAACTGAAACAATGGGATTAAAAGTAAATAAAATAGGGTCACCTGGGTGGTTCAGTCCGGGTTAAGCGTCTGCCTTTGGCTCAGGTCATGACCCCAGGGTCCTGGGATGGAGACCCGCACTGAGCTCCCTGCTCAGCAGGGAGCCTGCTTCTCCCTCTATCTGCTGCTCCCCCTGCTTGTGTTCTCTCTCTCTGTCAAATAAATAAAATCTTTAAAAAAACATTAACTATTAATTAATAAAATAAATCTTCAAAGTTTGTCAGTTCTAAGCAGGGACACAAGTGAATTGGAAAACCTGTGCACAATTAAGCACAAAAAACCTGAGTAGAAATTAAAACCTAAAAATAAGGAATTGTCCCAAATAAAATAACAAACCAAATCCAGATCTCTGAACTACATACTAGACATTGCCACGTCTACTTTATAAATTAAAACATACAAAATTAACAGTTGCTATGGAGGCCCATCTTTGGAAATAAATTATTTTCCCAGGATATCTGTCCAGAAACTAAAACAGTTCTTACGTTCTTCTTGAAGGAATCCTAAGGACAATGTTCTTACTCAGCCAAAAGCTATCTAACTAAAAAGAAGGAGTTGATGCCTTTTTTAATTCACTTTAAAATTACTACCATGTCAAAGGGACCTGGAACCAAATTTTAACACAAGACTGTCAAATTATATCTAGAGTTTTAACTATTTGGATTAACGTTAGTCCTAATAAGCATAATATAGCTGCACACAATTATATAAACATTAGGGTACTCTGTACAGTGATTCAAAAGCAACTGGCTTAGATTCTAAGTTTACAATACATAATATTTTACTGTAAAGAGGCATTCATTTATCTCCTACAAGAGGAAGAAAAATCATAATCACTACAGGTCAAATTCTATTATTTCACTGGTACTATAATAGCCAATGATTACTTATTTGAAATAGATGACTCAATCTGTTAAAACCCTGCAGGTCTAAGTATAAATTTTACAAATTAACTACACACTGGGAGTCACTAATGCAAGGAGTCCAACAACGCTCATTCAGCAGGAGGTTCCTCCCTGATATCCAATAATTATTATTTCATACCTCTATTTTATATTACACCAGATTCTAAAGGGATATGTTAACTTTGTTGCTTTTGTTGTTTAGCTCTTTACTATCTGTAAGTATCTTCTCAAATAGCTTACAACCTAGGAAAACCAAAAAAGCAGTAAACAGGGAAGAGAAAGGAAAAACTGAACAATCCAAAACCCGAAATATACATGCTACAGAAAACATTTAATGCCATGCAAAAAGTCCAGCTTCTATTACAGTTAACCATGGCCATGAAAACAAGGTGAGGTCCAGAAGGACAGAGAGCTGACTCCTTGAGGACTCTAGGGCGCCACGATCAAGCTGAAGAACAACCGCGAGACTACGACGACTTATTGAAAGCACCACACCCACACCCAGCTATAGCTTACCTGGAAACCAGAGGTTGCAAACTGGTGATACACAGGATAAACTGACCCCAAAGACATGGCTGGCTTGAATACCTTCTTTTTAAAAAGAAGTGTGAATTTATGCCAACATTTTAAAAGTTAATGATCTTAATTGAAAGATTTCTGGCTACTGTTAAGAGAGGAAAACTGGACTATGTGGAAAATTCAGCTGAAGAGTGGCTGCTATCTTTCAGGCAGAAATTCTCAAATGCTTCTAAAACTTTGATGCATACATCACCCAGGGATTTTGTTAAAACATAGACTCTGAGGGATGGAGCTAAAATTCTGTACTTCTACTGTGTTTCCAGCTGATGCTGCAGATCAGTAGCAAGGTTGGAATTCATTAACTCCCAGGTAGTTTACTTCACTCATTTATATTACTTGCCTGGGAACTATGGGCATTTATGTTTCTATCCCCTCCTTAAAATAGTAACTCCCCTACTGTAGCAATTAAAACATGAAGTGGTTGTTTTGTTTATTATTGGACATTCTGGGAAATGGAGGGGAGAAGGAAAGCAGTAACAGCAGACTATTTCAAGTAGAAAAATATATGCCATCCTAACCTGCATGGCCTTTGTAGTTCAAAATTAGACATGTCCCTCTCTAGCAGGAAAATATTCTATAAATCAATTTAAACTTGATTGTAAATCAAATTAAACTTAGATTCATTACATGAAACATATATTGATTCATTTTTCCTAAAACAGCTTCCTTAAAATATGAAATTCATGTTATGTGATTGACAGTAAACAAATGCATTTACTTTTCTATTATATCTGCTTTAAAAAAGGAATTAAGACTACCTTTCATACCAGAAGGCAGTGATTGGAAGTCCACAGACATCTTTTGTTTACCTCATATTGCAAATTAGTTGTGAATATTTAAAAGTCAACACATTTCACAAAAATCCTTACTTCTGGCGGAAGGAATGGCTTCTGGGAAGATAAAAACAATAAAAGGTCCAAATTCACCATGACCGGATACTGAGAAGAGTGATCTGAACTAAATATATAAATTAGAGCTTCATCTATAAGTGACAAAGTCAGGAGCATGCATGTGATTGCTTATGGAGCTATTAAGCTAGAAAGGAGTGCAGCTGAACCTAGAACTCCTAAGTTTAATGGCCAGATGAAAACAGCAACCAGAAGTGGAAGAAAAGCGTTGTCACAGAAGGAAAAAAGTTATTCCAAAAAGAAGTGAGTGGGAGAACAGTATAAACGCTGTAAGAAAGGTTAAACAAGATGAGGATTGATTATAAGCAATGGAAATCATCGGTGACTTGACAAGAGCTATTTGAAAGCTCTCTGAATTTGTTTTTGAGGTGAAGAATCTGGATGACTGCTGGAAGAAAAGGAGGATGTTTTATTTATTATTTTATAATGGAAGTCCTGACAATATTTAAAGCCAAAAGCAAAGGTCCAGTTGAAAGAGAGAAATAATCAAGAGGATAAAGTTACTTCGGAGAAGGGGAATCCTTCTCTCATTGTATAAAGTGCTTTAATTATCTCATTTAAACTTTCTCAGTGTTATTAAAGGGAAAACAGGATAGGCACAAATATTGATGGTGTTGGTACTGGGAAAAATGAAGAATGGCCCCTATTTTATCTGTGAAGTAGAAGGCAAGGTTACTCACTGAAATGGCAGGACTGCTGGACAGTGTAAAAAGTCCCATTTGAGGCTGCCCCACTGTGACTATCTCCAGCACTTAGGGACAGGAAATGCTCTTAATCCTCACAACCATCCTAGGAGGCAGATATTACTATCATCATGTGCATTATTTTATAGATGAAGAAAATGTGGCTTGCTTCAATGTCTTCTGAAAGGTCACACAGCTGGTACAAGGCAGAGCCAAGCCTGACGTCAGGGCTTAAGCTCAACATCTACTGCCCTCCCCAGTATTGTATTACTTCAATACCTAGCCGGTATTCCACAAGTACCTAAATTACAATAAACCACAAGGAGGAAAGCTACTTGTTAAAAACCAGGATGTCAGAATAGAGGGATTATTACTATATATTACTGATACTTCATACCCTGAAACTTCAAACCTGGTTAAGACAACAGTAACCAAAGCAGTGCATAATTCTCATCTACCCACAGCCCTAAAATTGTGACACTGGCAAGAATAATTATTTAAGTCTTCATGTTACATTCAAATATTTATATAAGGGATACTTCAACATCTCTAAACCGCCTCCTCTTAGGACAGGCAGCTATATCTAACCAGAAATGTTTTACTGATGTTTTAAAAGGGAGAATTATTCTAAATTGGTAGGTCAGCATTGCCACACATACAGGACTGATGACAACAGGGCCAGCCTCTGATAATGTACTATTTCACTTTAGGCCAAGGATGGTTGTTAATCATGAGCATCAGGTTCCCCTGTTCTGTCGCATCAACCCAAAACTTCCTGTACTTTTAACCAATTATACCACTTAGAAAAGTTTTTCTTTCAGAGAATTGTATTTTAGGAACAGGAACAAGGCAATTCTCTGTTAACAATTAAAAGGCAACTGGCTTTCTGCAACTTTTCAAATTCCACTCTACATTTTTTTTTTAAGATTTAGTTATTTATTTGGGGGGTGGTTAAGGGACCAGACGAGGGAGAGATCTCAAGCAGACTCCCCACTGAGCCAGGTGGGCAGGGTGGGCAGGGCTTAATCTCACCACCCTGAGATCACAACCTGAGCCAAGACCTGAGCCAAAACCAAGAGTCAGACACTTAACCAACCAACTGCACCACCCAGGCACCCCTCCGCTCTACATCCTATTTTTCAATTGTTAGATCAGCTCAAAAATACTGTATTTTTTTTTTTTAAGAAACAAAACAAAATCAACGCTTTCAGGTGCCCCCCCTCCAACCTTTAGTTTGATTTTTGGAGGGAGTTTTCTAAGAATTAACATTAATGGAAATGAATGCTAGACCAAACTCAGAATATACACCATAAACTAAGACAATTACAGAAAGAGCCAATAAACAAGCTTCAACTCTCACCTTAAAAAGAGAATCACTTTAAGGTTTCAAAGTAGTAACAGTGTGATTTAATTAGTAAATCAATTTCAATACTTATGCTGCCAAAGGTGGATATAATGTTTAGGTAGATGAAGTTCCACAAGGAATTAAAACAGATAATACCGATGAATAAAAATACTGTAATCTTTATGCTTTAAGTTTAGCTAGCTAATAAAGTATCCACAGTGGTGGCTCTATCAGTCCCTTGAGAGACTGTCTCTTTGCTTAACCAGTATCCAGAACTCAAATGAGGTTCATAAAGGCTTGAACAAGTGACTTCTAAAGTAAATATTTAGATTTTTAATAATGTTGAGAAAAACCAGGTACATGAATAGATCTAGAAATGAAAAATTAAGTCAAACCCAAAAGATGTATTAATGGAAAGATTACAATTTTAGTATAATCAGAATGTCATCTGCCTATGACATTTAACAAAAACTAATGACAAGATTTTTAAAGGGAGGAGGAAAGTAAGTTATAACCCCCTAAGCAAACTACAAGCATATTATAAGCTGTCTTTCTAATGGTGGAAGGTTAAAAACCACTACCAACCAAACAAAGCCTACCATCACAAAGATGATTACACAATATGGCATACTGCAAAATTCTAATCAAAAGGCCCAAAATAAATACCAGAGAAAGTATTGTTCAGTTTTAAAACTGCTGTATTTCTTGTTACTACTCATTTGTTTGAGTCACAATCTTTTTTTTTTTAAATACGTTGTCACATATTGTGGCAATATTGTCATAAAACGATGTAAAAAGAAAAAGTGGTAGAGAAAATGGGATGGAAAGGAAATTACTTTTTTTTTTTTAAACTTCAGCATCTCTAAGAACCTTGGGAAATGCCAAGGCTTGATTAATTCAACAAATAAATGTGATAAATATCTTAAAACTCTGTGATAACACATTAAGAGGGAAGGTATGGCAGATAAGAATACCTTTGGGGTTACTTTCAAACTATACAAGTCCCATATAACCCACTGTAACCCCTCAAAATCCAGGGGGCAATTCCTGTTAAGAATCTTTCCTACAAGACTGATATTGATAGATCACATTTCCCAGATGTGTTTAGAAAGCTGAAAAACACTGGTAAGCTGAGCAATAAAATCAAAGATGAATCTTCTTTACCATCTGCAGATGCCAGACTGGTTCATAGAGGCTTGAACAAGTATTCCACTCCTCACACTTTTTCAAAGTAGTCTTTTCAAAGGCAAGAAATTCACTGTGGTTTCACATACGCACACAGAACATCTGGGAGTCAACAATACTAGCACAGTGTTAATGCAAAGACTACAGGGACCACAACTTGCTGGTTAATTAGTTACAGGTATTTAAAAAGAAAGACCAAAACCCCAACACTTTTATTTAGTGTCATCAATCACCTATCCAAGAGGTCCAAACTTAACCCAGGTTATCATTCTGTATTCTTCTTTAAGTGGAGGGAGAATCAAGAGTTTGTTTTCAAATAGAAAAAACATGCAAAACTGGGCACTTCCAGGGAATCTCTTATTTACAACCTTTTAAAACAGAAGTGATTTTCTACCATTGTGTCTTCCTGAGTCCATCAAACACTTAGTAAAAGATCTGAGTACTTACACAGTCTATTTTTTTTCCTATAAAGCCATTCAAGAACTAAAGAAATATATTACATCTCAAATTATTTCTGTGGCAACCACAGTAACTATTAGCATCTATAACTAAAGAAGGGCTAGCTGCTCTCTGACCTAGCCCTGTTTACCTTATGTGTTTCTGTGCTCAAGTTAGGCTTTATTTTTCTACTTTCAAAACAAAATAGCTCAGTAATGAATACAGTTGTACTCTGCTTTTAAAGGCCATAAACTCACATGATTCTTAGATGCATAATCCACATTAATATGAAATAACTGCAGTTATATACACAGTCCTAAGAAAAATATCAGGTTTAAAATTTGAAGTACAAAGACCATTAAAAACAGTCTATTTGCCAAATCCACTGAGAAACTAGAAGCAATTTAACAGATGTCTAAATAACCACAAAATATTAAAAACACTTCTGGCTCAATATAAATGACATCTGAAGTGAAATGCTGCCTCCTCCAACAGACATCTCATTTGTTTGCCTAGAACCGTTTATACTTCATTTAAGCCAGCTGGTGTCTCCGTTTGCAGGCATGCATCAATGTCTGCTGAACAATCTAAGTTCCTGTAAACCCTTCCCCATTCACAAGCTGCAATTTCCATTTTTAATGGCAAGTTTCCAGCAAATACAATGAGTTCTTACAAAGGAATTTAACTCTTCACCCAACTCAATTCCTAAGGCAGACTAGAGCAATGGTAACAAGACCTAAACAATGTGTATGAAAGTGCCTAGCAAATTCCCAAAGTGCTGACATCCACAGAAGGGTCTCTTCACCAAACCACTCATTCAATACACAATTATGAAAAATAATGTGTTTGATTTGACTGACACAGTCTCTTGTAATGTTATATGGTATTTCAGTTTTATGAAAGTAATTTTGTTCTTGGGAATGTTATGACAATCTTTGGCTAAGAGATAATATTCTGAGATGTTTCAAAAACCAATGGAGAAATATACAGAACACTCTGAATCTGTTTTCAACTAACTTACCAGGGTGAGTACTGATGTAGCTACTAGTACAAGTATTCATTTTCCCAACCGGTTTACCCGCCCTCCCCCTATTCACTTTTCCTTTTTCATATCCTGGGCATTATAAACCTTACTGCTGACATTCTAGAGCACGGGTGGACACTTTTTCTGTAAAGGATCAGGCAGTAAACACTTGAGCTTTGGGAAAATACAGTCCCTGTCACAAATACTAGCTCTGCAGTTGTAGCCTGCAATGGATCATACTTTAAGGCGGGGGGGGGGGGGGGGGGGGG
>NW_024423675.1:1501128-1565462 GCF_017311325.1 Ursus maritimus
GAGAGAATGAGCACAGCTGTGTTCCAATAAAACTTTTTTTTTTTTTTTTGCTAGCCCTTTCCTTTTTCCTGGCATTAAGCTGCAACAGTTTGAAAAATAAAAATTTAAATAATTTAAATAGTCATCAAGTCAAACTTTGGAATCACCTTCCTGGGATGACTAAAATAAACTAGGGGTTTCAGTCCAAGTTCCTGAAACTAGTAAAGCCACAACGTGATTTCAGCTACAGGTCAAAACACACTATGTAAGTATTTGGAAAAGAACGGTGATAAAACAATAAACTATATGCATGCACTGAAAAAATTCACTTCAGTACTCTAGTTCTAAATTGTTTAAATTATACTTGAACTCACAGAAACGAAAGGAAAACAAAGTTTCCGCAGAGTCCCAGTCAATCTCTACTTTGTAAGCCACTTTCCACTTCCAACCCTAACTACTTATTTCAGCCAAAGATATACAGATATTCACTCTTGTAAAGTTTGAGAATCACCAGTGTTAAAACAAAAATCTAAAAATTAAGTGCTTGGAAAAATTATATCCAAGATTGGGGGCATGAAAACTGAAAAGGTTTTTGATACCTGCACAACACTGCAGCTCCCATTATGACATTACTACAAAAACCATACAGGAGCCTGCCCAAGCTGGCCATCTAAAAACAAAGCCAAATTAAATTACATGTAGAATATCATTCAAAATTACAGTAAAAAAAAAAAGTAAATTTTAACAATTCAAAACTTCAGCAATTTCAACTGCTTTTCAAGTCAACTTTTTCTGTTAATATTCAAGTCAGTTGAAAAAACTAAATTATCTTTCAGCAGACTCAAAATTATCAATTACGTTATGATTTTAAGAGTTCAGGATATGATCAAACTTTCAGAGTAGATGTCAAAAACATCTTGAAGACGAGAAGACAGCAGTATTTTGGAAAACGTTAATTTGAAACATCAGGCTTAACCAATTTCAATAACTCCAGTCATTTTACTAAAATTTTGTCCATTCAATTGAAATTGAGACAATGTGGAGCCAACTGCATTAACCAATGCTACAAAATGCATCGATGAAATGACAAATTTGTAAAGGATCACAATTCTTTCTGAATAAATTCCCTTTAAAGTGAAGACAAATATTATAGCTCCTGGCTGGTTTACCATATGTGCTCAAGATTATTGCAGCACGGAGATATACTTTAACTCCCCAACCTAACACTGTATTAATTCACCAGCTCCTCTGAAATTTATGGCTAGTTAGCCAGGGCTATTTTTAAGTGGCCTTATTTGTTGTTACGTACAGATTCCTAGGTATCCTTTCAATTTTCAATATCATTTAGAGTTGACAAACTCTAAAAATGATGTTAATCACCAGCACATGCTTAACACTGTTTCTTTTTTAATGCAAAGCCTAACAGCAAATCAATGAATGCCTTTACATACAAAGCAGCTTAGGTATAGTTACTAAATAAAATTATATGAGAATTCTTCTAAAAACTCGCTACAACTCTAAAATAGTATATACTTAAGTGAGGTCAAATATTTAATAGCAGAAATGGTAGCCTAGGCATTTGAGGCTGTCCCTAAAAATTTGAGGAAGGATAGTTAAAAACCTGACTTGAACAAAACAATTCCAAATGGAAGTTACTAAATATAGAGGTATATATCGCCCACAGGTTTTTTAAAAAGTTAATGATAACAAAACACTTAAAAGGCTTTGTCTGCAGATGATATTACCAAGGGCTCAAACATGAAACCTTTGCATGCTATACACACAAAGAAGAGAGATTTACACTACCAGTCCACAAAAGCCTATCCTAGGACTGTGCCAGTGGCACACAAGGATTTTCAAAGTACAGAAAAAACTGGGCATACACATGCAGTACAAAGCAGCCAAAAGGCATTTCCCCACAGTCACTTTCAGGAAATGTTTCAAGATAAAAAGCAAAGGCAGTCTTAAGTCCCTTAGAACCTTGGGTTGATTTCTTTATTATTCTCAAGGCCTAAGCTGTTCTCCCCCAACATACTTTGTTGAGGAGAAATAAAGCACCTCCAACTAAAAGCAACTACTCAGCCCCAATTTTCAATACAATTCGCTCTTCATTAAAAGTTCAAGTTTCTCAGGGTCTAGACGTATAGGATGATCATATTACAGTACTCGGGAAGAGCATTTTCTTTGTTGTTGACCCTGCTAGGGAAACAGGTCTTGACTCAGCCAAAGTGGCGTTCTTGTGGGTGATTAATGACAGGCCTAGATCTCGCCCCAGTGACATCCATCCCCACCCCCCACCCCCTCTGTACTAAAATCAGCCATGTCTGAACTGGAGGAGGGGCTGCCGCCTCGCCTCAAACCACCCAGTCCCACAGTTAATAGCTGCAGCCAATCGATTCAGGGAGACAGACATCGAGATTCGGGTGAAATATTACCCTTCTCTCGCCGAAATTTATGAATAATATCACCCTCTCTGATCATTTCCGCTGGGGCTCTCCAGACTACGGAAACACTCAATTCCAGTCATTCAGCCCAAAGAAAAGGATCTTCCTCTTCCCCACAATACCCGGCAAGACACAGCCCCTACCCTCCCCACCTCCCGACTCCCCCACCCCCTTGACATCAGGCCATTTCCATTGTGTCGCCGAGGCTGGAGGACCTAACTAGAAGAAATGTGGTCGCTCTACTACTTCGCTAAGAAAAAGAGGACCCGTCCGGCACCCCCACCCCTGGGGCCGCGTTCCGCGTCCAGGGACCCCCGTTCCCTAGCCCACCCCAGCGGCTGCGGGGCCGAGTCCCACCTGTGGTGAGGCGGGAGGAGACGTCGCCAAAGGGGGACGGCTCCATTCGGAGATACTTCTGCGGCGAGGCGGCGGCAGCCGAGAAGGAGGCGGCGGTGGCGGCGGCCGCCGACGACGGAGAGGCAGCAGCCGAGGTGGGCGCCGACAATGGCGCACATCGCCTCCGCTTCGGCGACGCCGGGCTCAGCAGCGGGTCGAAATCCAGAGTCCTTTTCAGAGTGGCTCCGCACGCCATGGCCGGGGCAGCCGAGGGCCGGGCTCGGGTGGGGTCGGGGAGGGGTGACGGGAGGGGAGGGTGAGGGAAGTGGGGGAGAGCTGCGACTCGAGGAGAGCCTAACCGACCGGCTGAAGAGCAGAAAGGCGGCTGGTGGAGCGCCGGTGAGGAGATAAGAGCCGCCGCCGCCGCTGCCTCCGCGGCAGGGGCAGGGGCAGTGGCCCGGTCGGCCCGGGCGAGAGCAGGAGGGGCGGTGGCGGCCGCTCACGACAGCCGCGTCAGGGGGGCTCTTCCGCCTCCTCAGGCACAGCTCCCCCGGGAGAGGCTCCGGCCGCCCCCGCCGTCCGTTCGAGCTTTGCGCCGCGCCTGAGAGGCGCTCCTGTGCTGAGACCGGTTCCCTTCGGAAGTCGATACCAGCCCCGTGAGGTATGAGGCTGGAACGCGGCTACTAATACGCCCGAGTAAGGTCAGAAGCTTGGGAGCGGCGGTCGATGTAGAGAGATTGCTAGGTGGCGGCTGCGGCAGGAGCTCAAGCGGACACGTCCAGCCGCTTCCCCCTCCACTGTACGACTATTCCACCCGCCGCCGGCCCCAATATGGCGTCAATAACAACGCCGCCGATTCAAATTCTGCGGCCTCAGGGCGCGTGCGCACAGGGGTGGACGCCCCCGTAGGCGCGTTCTGGGAGTTGTAGTTTTTCACTGTGGAAGGGAATCGGCGTGAAAAGCGATTAAGAAGGAGTCACGAAAACTACGACTCCCGTCATTCAAGGCGCGCCATTCCGAGTTCCGGGTTGGAATTTAAATCCCCTACACTGCTTGAGTGTAAAAGGAACTAAGCAAAAGAGAAAAAAAGAAAAGGCTGTGAGAGAGTGGGAGAGGGGAAAGCCAACTGATGCAGAAAACAGTCTTAAAAGACCTTTAAAATTCAGGACATAGTTGTTCTGATACCATTCCCACAGTGATTTAACAAATAGGAAATAGAAAACTTAGCCAACCTAACAGTCCAAGACAGATTAATTTCAGTAATAAGAGTGCTAAAAAAAAAAAACAAACCTGTCATAATGAGGGGCTAGGAAATAAAATTATGGAATCTATTTAGGACTGCAAGGGAGAACAACAGTAATAGTATCAGATTACGGGATCCTTGAATGGACTGGATGCTTTGCCCTTCCCAGGTAGCTTCTTGCATTCATTTATTAAATTCTGCAAAAGCAGCTTTATCCTGTAAATGAATAGATTTGAAAGACATACAGAACCAAATTGTTTCGCCTTGGATAAAAAACGAGTGATAGCAGAAATTGTATTATCTGTTGAATATTGTAGTATAGTTCATCTTGTGAACTGTAAAAATTAAATAAAAAACCATAATGAAATGTCTAAGAGAGTCGATAATGAACCCATTTTATAAGCAAAAATTTTTTTTTGGTAAAAATTGTACTGTTATTCAGGTACCTAAAATAAGAATCAAATACAGCATTAATAATGTAAAAAAGTGTCACCAATCTTTTGCCTAAGAAAGCTATCATCAGTCCAGTACAAAACTAGTTATCTGTATGAATGCCATATTATCAAATGATCATTGATATCACATACTGGCTTCCAGTGCTTATTTATTCCTGTCATTTATTCAGTAACTAAAAGATATTCTGTGCCATTTGTCTATTATTCCTCATATCATTTTTGACAGTAGTTTAAACTATTCTTGTTTTATTGAATTGTTCAATACCTTAAAGATCAACTGTCCTGATCACATTGTGTCAGTGACTAAGCTGCACTAATTTTAAGATATATTGTTTGGGAAATATTTTTTGAAAATGATCAGCATTTAATGAAACAACAGCTTAACTCTGACACCTAATAGGTAAATTTTTGCTAAATTCTAAACACCATGAAACATAAAACCTATGATATGAAATTAACAGAATGTACATATTTTATGTAAATGAGTAGGAAAAGATAGATTAAGCTGTGGGAAGCAAATAACAAAGCACTTATATTTCTGATAAATATTTTCTGAAATTGAGATTTTACCTTGAGTTTAGAACTTACATTGAAAAGGGACTGTTAGGAATTGAATTGTGTCTTTTAAAAATTCATATGTTCTAATCCCAGGTATCTCCTAACGTGTCCATATTTGGAAAGAGGGTCATTTCAGACATAACTAGTTAAGATGAGGCCATGCCAGAGTACGGCGGGCACCTTAATAATATAACTGGCACCTTAATAAAAAAGGGATTTTGGAAACAGACAGGCAGAACACATGTGAACCTGAAGATGCATCTATGAACAAGAAAGCTAAAGATTGCCAGCAAATCGCCAGAAGCTAGGAGAGAAGCATGGAACAGATTCTTTCTCACAGTTCGCAGAAGGAACAAACACTGCAGATTCCTTGGTCTGAGTTCTAGCCTCCCAAACTGAGACAATACATTTCTGCCGTTCAAACTGTCTGGTCTCTGGTACTTTGTTATGGCAGTCCTAGGAAACTTATATTACAGGGGGGTTACGGTTATCATTTGTGTCACCCTGCACTGCCTGGCAAATGAGGAGATTTATGTAAAGGTGGTAGGGGATATCTGGTAAACTTGACATTGTAGTTCTAATAGCTGTCCATGCAATTACCACTGCACAGCGTATCTGCAAAGGGCTCTCTGTTATTATTAAACAGTGGCAAGGCTCAGGCAGCCCCCTCTATTACCAATGACTAAGGAGCCTGTTCAGAAGCTAAGAGAAACAAGGGGAACTCTTCCCTATTCACTTCTGTGTCTTTGGTCTGTCTCTCTGCTCCATACTTTTTGCCTGACTACTTATTCTTTAAGACTCAACCCAGTCATTAACTCCTATAGTAAGTCTTCCCCCAACACTTCAAGGCTGAATTAATTTTACAGCTTCACAGAGAGACAGATACCTATCTTTATATCTTCATCATTAGTCTAACCACATTGCAATGTAATTTCTCTGTTCATGAATCTGCTTCTCCCACCACTGTATTAGTTCCTTGCCAAGATGATAGTAACTTGCACACTTCAACGGATACCTGTTGAATGTTTCTTAAATAAACATTTTTTTAATCACCCTATTCTCCCAGTAGCCCACATTATCCTTGTCTCTTAAGATAGATGTCCACTAAAATGTAGCAACCCCTTCAGGGTAGAAAAAAGCAATTGAAGGCAAAAAAACTTTAAAAAGTTTCCTAGGTTAAAATTAAAATAAAAACAATACTTGAAAGCCCTTAAGTCTTAACTTGGTTTAGAAGTAAATATGTATTTTGTTGATCAAGAGGAAAAGAAAACTATATTTAACACATTAATAAGTTGAATCAGGTCACATGAATCTAAATATATAGTACAGCTAATGTCTCTAGTGACCTACACAGACCAAAATTGCTCTTGTTGTGACTAAAAGGCCCATAACAAATCTCAAACACTTGAAATAATTAGAATATAGTTTTGCGACAGTCTAGCAAGTATTTCCTGACATGCACAATCTCCGAAGCCTCTAAAGAAAAACTGTTTTACCAAGATGCTGGTCTCTGTTTGGTATTGGACTTTTCTAGCACCTCCCAAAATATTCCCCAGGATCTGATTCTGATGAGTCATTCTTTGACTAAAGCCAGTAAATGTAGACATAGCTGGGTGACATCAAATATCATCATCCTGAGCCTGAAGATCTTTTTTATGCCATAAATCATTTTCAGTTGTCAAATAAAGATAAATGCAAATATGTAAGGTGTGGAGAGGTGTTTGCTGACTTTGCATGCTGAGTTTGAGTAATCGTAAGCTCAGCTTTAGGAATAGCAGTTCTAATTCAGGAGTCACTTCAAATCTATATTCAGAACAAGCATTGCCTACAGAAAAAAAAAAATGTTTAATCATTGTGTAAATGAGTGCAGTAGGGAAGAATAGACATTATAATTCCTTCCACATAAGGTTTTGCAGGCTGGCCGGAACCTCTTCTAAGAACCATATTTGGAATACATATTAGAATACATATTTTCCATTGTAGATATGATATGGCTAATATTACTTTGGTTTCATTATTTTGGATGTGGTCATTATTTTTAGTTGATTGGATAGTCCTAGAATAATCAAAACCATATATCTGTGACCGATTTCAAGAGGTCACCTAGGCTAGTCCTCAGCTCCAAGGCATGATTAACTGTAAGATACTCGAGCCAAATCAGTATCTATTTCACTCTTCCTAGAGATTTTCAGGATCAACATCCAAAATCTTGCGGTTAAAATGTGATTGCAAATTCTCTTCTATCTAGCTTTAACATCTCCATTGGAGGCTGATTTCTAATTGTATAGTGCTCTATAAAGAACAACGCACTCCAGGAAATAAGCCACGATTCACTTATCCTGAGGGACTTTCAAAGAAACCGCAGTATAGTCTCTGAGCAGTCAAAATAAGTTTTTATGAAGTCCTTATTTTAAAATGTGCATGCTTTTCTCAAGTATGTACCATCAAGTACCTGTATCCTTATTCAGAAACCATTTACTCTTACTTTATGAAAAACTCAGTCATGTTTGGGGATCTTATCTTCCAGCCCAGACCAATTAGAAGAATCAAGTGGAAGAGGGAAAAGGGAATTAAAGATGCTACAGTGCAACTACAACAAACAATGCAATCATTGTGTAGTAAAGAGAGGGACTGTACACAGTAACTGCAAAATTAGGAAAGCACGTCAGCCTTGAGCCACTGAAATGTCAGGACAATCAGTCCAATTGCACCTGAGGCATCACTGTATTACTACAGCACCATATAATTATGGTATGGTTGCCAGATTTAACATAAAAATATAAGATGTCCAGTTAAATTTGAATTTAAGATAAACAAGGAATGACTTTTTAGTACAAGTATGTCCCAAACATCACCTGTTTCTATCTGAAATCCACATTTAACTGGGTATTCTGTATTTTATCTGGCAACCCTAAATAAGATGGTGACCCCCAAGTCATCAGTAAAGCACAAACTATGTTTAATATGCACTTCGAAAACTGTGTAACTAATAGGATATTGGAAAATGTTCCATTGATAGTATTTAAGATTAAGAAAATTAAAACTTCCAGTTGTCTGGAAAGTTAATTTATGTTAAATACTTTAAGCCATGCATTTTCTACTCATTCACAGAGCAACAGGCATAAAATAAACCTTTGATAAACATTGGATGAGGGACGCCTGGGTGGCTCAGTTGGTTAAGCATCCGCCTGTTAATTTCAGCTCAGGTCACGATCTCAGAATCCTGAGATCCAGCCCCGCATTAGGCTCCACACTCAATGCAGAGTCTGCTTGTCCTTCTCCGTCCCCCTGCTTGCTCTCTCTGTCTCTCTCTCTCAAATAAATAAATAAAATCTTTAAAAAGCAAAATAAAACAAAAAAACATTGAATGAACAGTGAAAAGCTTAACACACCGTCTTCCCAATGGTGAGGCACCTCATGCCCCTGAAGATTGTCTCTAGCAGTTGTCAGTTCTGTCGTCCTGCCTGAGTCCAAGCCTGATTCAGAGTCGGTGTCGCTGTCCATGTCTGACTCCCGTTCCCTCTTGTGCCTTTTGTCCTGGGCTTCCCTGATGCCGTGGTGAACCTTCCCTGATGAGGCTTTTCAAGAGACCGAGATAGTACCTACAATTCCCCAACATTGGGGGCTCCCTGTGCAAGCCCACTGTTATAAGGGTCAGTCAGGTGGTGTGAAGGAAATGAAGAAACAGGCCCAACTCCTCCTCTGGGAGCAGCTTTTCCAACCCCATCCCCTGATAACAAGCATGAACCTGGGAGCAATTATTGGTTACTTGTGGATCTCAGGGCCTGTGTTAAAGCTAGGGCTTCACTGGGTGTCCAAGAAACTGCTAGATTTCATCTGGACCTTGTGTCCCACAGTTATTCTTTGTGGTCTGATTAGTCCAAGAAATTGTTCCTATCTTAAAGGACAGAGTCTGTACTCTTGACAGGGTCTACCTCTGAGCAGTGAGACATGGAGGGTATCTGTGGGAACAAGATGAATAAGACACGTTCCCACCCTCAAAGAAGGTTAACTTTCTACCTTACATGATTGTCTGAAGATTCTTCTACAAAAATCCCATTTATCACAATAATTTGAAAAATAAAATATAATTTTCTGGAAAAAAATAAGTCATCTTAATTTTAGTAAAAGTAAAAGCCAGTACATCCCCAAACAGTGTCTAATACATAGTAAACCCTTAGGAAGTGATGGCTACCATTATCATGCTAAGACAAACTCTACTTCAAGTCTGAAGTAGTGAATGAGTTTCCAGAACCTTCTTTCCCAGAGACCAATCACAACTGCTAGGGTCTAATTTCTGAGCCAACCTCTCTTCTCCCTTCTGTAGCCCCTTGTTAGGAGGGAACTCAGACAACATCTAGGCTCCAAATCAGTGTAGTTGGGTTACAGGGTGTGCCTCACTTTAATTCCACTTATATGGGAGAGCCTAAGTGGGCAATATTTGAGGGGAATAGAAATATTATTTATAGGGACCCCACCATGGCCGAGGTGCTTTCTCAGCTTATCCTAATAAAAATCTAAGGTAGTAGTATTAATCTCATTTTACTGTTGAACCTATGGCTCATGCCTAAGGTCACACAGTCTTAAATGGGTCAGGGTTGGTATGATTACCTAAGTTTATAGGATCTCAAAGGTGTGTTCTTGCACTCCGCACTGTTGACTTGGGTAGTGAAAAAACCTGGAGAGAAAGAGATGGATTAATTTAAATTTTACAAAGCATCATAATGGAAATAAGTAACAAGTGGTCAAGAAAAAAAATAGAAGTTTTTTAAGGACAGCGTCAGCATATGTTCCAGAAGACATCAAAGAATATATCCTATGACTACTTCACTGTGTTTTGTTTCCCTGTGGAACTTGATACTTGAGTACCAAGCTTTGAAAGATGATTGTTGCAGTATCACATTTCTGTTCTAAGGCAATTGTGAGTTCCCAGGGAGTATTATGGAATCACATGTGGCCCACATGACTTATTTTCCTTTCCTAAAAAGGTCTTTCTTCATGTCTCCAAAACAGCTAGCTACAGATCACTAAAAATCATTCCTAAATATATTAACAACATCTTTCACTTTATTTGCTAACAAGCAGCTAAGTAGACGTTCAGGTTCCTTTTATTCCCCTTGGTTGCTTGCTACTCAAAATGTGGCCCACAGACCAGGCATCGCCTGGGAGCACACCTGGGGGCACGGGGACACACACCTGGAGCTCCTGAAGCAAAATCTGCATTTTTAACAGGATTCCCCCAGGTGATTCCTGTGTACGTTTAATTTGAGAGGCTCTGCTCCCGTTAGCTTCTCCCTGGCAGATGTGCTAATAATAGCGTGTCATGGTCCTCAGGTGTGTGCCAGGCCCTCTGTGAGATCACAGCGATACTAAGATACCTAAGACATGGCCTCTGAGATAGAAACTGGAGTAAAAGAAAGAGGGCGAGGCAATCTAAAAACGCCCACGTGGATCAGTGAGAATTCCCACATCCAAATGTCTTTCTGCTCTGTGAAAGAGTAGCATTCAGAATGGCTTTCAACGGAGACAACACACCCGAGTGTTGTGTGTGGAAAGTAGAAAGAAGAAAAAGAGATGCGTGCATTTCCCATGCTGCTAAACTGTTTCTTCTTTCCCTAGTAATTATCCCCCCACAGAACTCCAGCAGAGATGTAAGACAGCTAAGCCTCTTAGGATCCACTCCCTCAACAAATGTTTAGTGAGTGATTGCTATATGCCCCTCTCTGTGGTAAGTGCTCCAGTGACAGATGAGAACTACATGGTCCCAGCCCTCATGGAGCTCATAGGTGTGTGTGAACAATGACTTCTGAAGTCTGTGGGTATGAATAGAAGGCCGGGGCTTGCAGTTTGAGAGGAAAGGATTAGTTCTGCCCCAGGTTTCTCTCCTCTGCACACTTTGTAACATTATGTTCACTGCCTGGGTGTTCTTCTCAAGTATTTCTCCAGCACCTGAGATGCCAGGTGTATGAACAGGAGACAGCTGTTTTCTTCAAAAGTGGAAATGGTCTGGATAAAAAAACTGAAGCATTATCTGTTACCCAACAGTATTTCTCCTAAAATTATGCAACTTGTCATTCCAGCACTGTACTACTCAAAATGTGGTCTGTGGGTTTGCTCCAAGCCACAACCCACTAAGTGTAGAAATCAACAATGAGGGTTTAGAAACTTTTCTGGTGATTTGACATCATCACAACATGCAAGGGCATCACCAGAAGACCAGTTTTGTTGACAAAGTGCTGCAATTGAATGCTTGTGTCCCCCCAAATTCACATGTAATGAATTTTGTATAGACCCAGTGTGACGGTATTGAGAGGTGGGGCCTTTGGGAGGTGATTAGTTCAGGAGGCTGGAGCCCTCATGAACGGGATTGGTGCTCTTATAAAAGAGACCCCAGAGAGCACCCTTGCCCCTTGCACCATGTGAAGTCACAGAGAGAAGGTGCTCTCTGTGAAACACAGGTGAGCCCTGTTGGACTAAAAAATGTGGACTTGTATCTTACATTTACTTTTTTATTCTTTTTTCTAGCAATACACTTGTTCTGTTTACAAAATATTGGTCCTCATGTATTGTGAGAGAAAAACCTGGTCTTTCACCTCAGTTTGAGAAGCACTTCTCAATAGTAGCCTGTGAATGACTACTACTGTCAGACTCAGCTGGTGAAAAAGAAGGAACCCTGTTAGCTCATAGTGTTGACCACCCGCCAGGCACATTCTGTGTGCTTTACATGTATTAAGTCATGTACTCCTACCTTATGAATTAGATGCCATCGTATCACCATATTACTGATAAGAAAATTGAGCCACAGAGAGGCTGAGTCCCCTGCTCAAGGTCACACAGCTCTAAAGTGACAGAACTCAGTTCCAGAGTCCATGCTCTTATCTGGGGCACATAAGTTCTCGACCAAATAACTATGGGCTTATGTGGGTCATTTAACCTGTGTGGGAAAAGAAAAAGAAGAATTAGAAAAGATACCAAAAGCTACAAAGGCAGGGGCGAGGCCTCGAGCTAAGTGCTTCATATGCATGAGCTCAGTGTGTCCTAAGCGTGGGGCGTTACAGGAAGTGATTTCAGGTGGCAGGGGAGGGGACTTAGATGCATGGGCCAGACAGAAGTCAAATTGCATCACAGAATGAGAAAGCTATTTCTTCTTTAAGTTTCTGTGCCTAACCCTACTGCTGGAGTCTCTTCGGTGCAGGTCTGGAATGACATGGACTTACTTCCTTTTGTTGAAAAAGGAGAGCAGGCCTTGGGCTTAACACTGTCTCTGGCAACAAGGTCTGTTTTACTTTCATTGCACCTTTGATTTAGGGCGCGTTGTTTTGCATTTATAATAAGGATATACAATTTTTAAAAAAAATATATGTTTGAAAAGTGGGCTATGGAAAAAAATTTAAAGATAATGTAGGTGTTACATGGAGTTGACAAAAACTGGGACCAATGAAGTTTGGAGAATACTTCATTATCTTTCAACAACCTGGGAAGGTAAGCACTTTTGTTCTCTATTTATAGGTAGGAGATTTAAGGTTTAGAAATGTTCAGCAACCTTCCCGAGGCCACTCTGTAGGAAGCTGAGGAGCCGGGATCCAATCCTAGAAATGCCTGTCTCCCCCAGTCACACCCATGAGTATCCGCCCCCAGGACTGGCATTCCAGCATTCTCTGATTGTACTTCGGGATCTCGGGTGGTGGTTCTCAAAGTGCGGTCCTCCCCTAGGTGTTTTCATCATAATACTGAGCTGTTTATCTCTTTCACTCTCATTTGCTCCCGGAGGTACGGGGGTACGGGGAGGTTTTCCAGAGGCCGTGTGATGGGAAAGCTGAATGCAGACGCAGATACGAGGACCCAGCTGCCTTCTATGAAGCCAGAAACTAAAAAGATTTACTAAGATGTAAACAATGCCATTCTTCTTATTGAATCTTTTTTGTTTGTTTTTGCTTGTTTTGGAAATTACAGTTATTTTAAATAAAAATATGTAATTTGTGTTAACATGTAATGGGCTTATTGTCACTATTTTTAAATGAACAAAGATTTTACATATTTATCCATCTTAACTTCTAATATATTAAACATCGATACATATAACCCACACAAACAATTTTTGGGGTCTGTCAGGAGTGTAAAGGGGTCTTAAGACAGAAAATACGTGGTGGGATAATATATTTTAATATGAATGGAAACTTTTCTCCTAATATTCTGCCCTTCCGTTCCTTGTACCCCCTTCTCCCCACCCCAACGGCTTCCCTCCTCTATTTAAGCAGTAATCACTGTGATTCATTGCTTTAGGGGAGGGACATTACCAAGTGGAAAGCAGAAATAGTGTCTAGCTTTTGTATTTCCAAAAAGCCTAAGCCCGTTAAGGAAGTTATGCTAGGTGCTTTAAAGCGGTAATATCAAAATACAGTGAGGGCCACGAAGGAAAAAAACTAGCAGTATTGAGAGAAGGCAGCTTTGCCAAGACTAGAAAAATATTTCTCACCTCTTGAGGATGGGTGTGGGGAAGAACAAAGACATAAGAGAGACTAGAAGAACAGAAAAGTGGGGCACCTGGCTGGCTCAGTCGGTAGAGCGCGAGGCTCTTGGCTCTTGGTCTTGGGGGCGCTGCAAGTTTAAGCCTCATGCTGGGTGTAGAGACTACTTTCAAAAAATCTTAAAAAAAAAAAAAAGGAGAAGAGAAAAGAGAGGACAGGGCCGAAGGAGCAGAAAGTCTAGACAGTACTCAGCCACAGTGGAGCATCTTCCGTTGTGGGAGCTGGGAACTGCCACTGCCTAAATCTGGTGTTTCTGGGAGCCGGTGTCCCTTCTCCATCCCCATGACCATTGGCAGCAGTAACACCAACTGATTCATCCAACCTGGACAACTGTACTCTCAAAACATCCCTGGCCCATCCAAAACCCAACAGAGGGGGGCTGGGACCTTGGACCCCTGAAGGGGTGGTGAGAGTCAAGAGACAATAGCTCTAGACCCTGAAATTGGAAAGTCTGACTCGAATCAGCTGCAGATCCACTCTGAGCTGGAAGAGCAATTCAGCACATTTTTTTTTCTCGAATATTAGGAGCTCCCAGCATAACTGTTGGGTAATAAGCAAACAAGGAATTTTGTTCCATGCTAGCAGAATTTGTGAACTGATTGCACTGTCATTGAGTTCAGCCCACACTTAAGTGTTCTTGGTCCCGTACAGCTTTGTTGTTTTCGTTAGAATGCTTTAGGAGTCCATGCACTATCCAGGGCCCACTGTCCTTTCTACCTCTATCTTTCTACTGTCCACTCTACCTTTCTGTCTCTTCACTCATCAACATTCCCTGCCTCGCACCTGAGGACACCTGAGATTTCTGAGCCCTGTAATAAAAAGCACTTGACCTATAGTAGGACTCCTCAAAATAAAACCCTGAAACTAGACAGAATTATGAGTCTGTGCATTTTTCTGAGGAGAGAGTCCTAGCTTTCATCATATGCAAACTATGCAAAGGAGTTTCTGACATCTGGGTTGGAATCCTGGCAGATGTTCACTGGCTGTGTGACCTTGAACTTGTCACTTAACCTGTCTGTGTCTCCATTTCCTCATTTGTGAAGTGTGGGTGTTAGTATTTAACTCTAAGGGCTGATGTAAGGAGTAAATGAGTGGCAAAGTCATTCGTTCTAAGTGTTGGCTGCTGTTGTTATCGAGGAGGTAGACCATGGCGGTTTGGGAGGGATGGAAAGCCTGCGTCAGAGGGGCTAGCCTGGGGTAGAGAGGTGAGTGCAGGCACATTTGGTGGCCACAGCCCATCTTCAGGATGTAGCCTGCACAGTCCTCAGAGCTCACTAGTTCAGCAAAGGGTCCCACCACTCTGGAAATGAACAGGAAAGCTTCTCTGTATGCGGTCAAAAAGGTTGCCAGTGGCTGGGATATATGTGCCTCCTGTTCTGAGAAAGACAAGCATCTGAAGGTGGCAGTCAGACAGGGCTTGGAGCCATGAACTTGGAGACCACGATTACACCTTAGAGACCAATGCTGCCTTAGTTCTGGTCTCTAGACACGAACCAGGGAGCAGAAGGTATAGTGGGGTCAGATAGCAGAAACTGGAATCCAGCTTCATCACGTCCTAGCTGAGTTGTTTTTGAGCAACTCACTAAAACTCCCTAAGCTGTAGTTTCCTCTTTTGTAAAACTGAGTAAAAATATACCTACTGACCTTATTTAAATTACAGTTAAATAATGTAGCGTGCACAGATATGCTATAACGGGCAGCTAGTAAGTGCTCAAGAAGCAGAGCCATTGCTACGGTAAGGTGTGCAGTGCTGGGAGGGCTCATAGGGAGCTGAGTGGAAGCAGGGGTACAGGTGTCTGATTGTACAGAGAATTCTGGAAAAACAAATCAAAAGACCACTACACTGAAGATACATCTGGCCCATTGCACAATTTCTGCTTCAGCTTCCCTTTGAACTTGGGAATCAGATTTCTTAGGGCTCCTTTGGGCTTCTTAGGAAACATGAAGGGGAAAATCAAGATCAGAATATTTTCTCAAAATCATTTCTTCCCACACAATATTCCCATGGTGGAGAATTTGTGATACTGCTTATCTTAACAGAAATCCACTCAAACTAGTTTAAGGAGACAGAGCTTTCCTATAGGCCTGGAAGACAGGAAGTACTCAAGGCCAAGACTCTCATCTCTGCTTCCAAGGTATGCCTACTTCTTTCTTTTCTCTCTGCAGATCTACTTTGTCGTCTTTATGATGAACGTAATCCCAAATTGCTGGCCTAGCCCAGCTTGGCATCATTTTCTGGTTTAAATATAACAGACCACGGGTGCCTGGGTGGCTCAATCGGTTAAGCGTCTGCCTTTGGCTCAGGTCATGGTAATGGTCCCAGGATCCTGGGATCGAGTCCCACATCGGGCTCCCTGCTCAGCAGGGAGCCTTCTTCTCCCTCTCCCTCTCCTTCTGCCTGCCACTTCCCCTGCTTGTGCTCTGTCTCTGTCAAATGAATACATAAAATCTTTAAAAGTAAATAAATACAACAGACTAGAGGTGCCCTGTTTCCAAATCCAAATTCCTAGGAGAGGAAATTTATTGAACATCTGCCATATACCTGGACATGCAACTCTCAACCAAAAGTGCGTATACATGGGGTGGGAGAGGAGGGAAATGGGAGTGGTATAGACACACAGGTTCAAGCAATTAATAGAAGAAAACCAAATGGCTAAGGAACACCTGAAAAGGTGTTCATGCTCAGAGAAATGCAGATCAGCACAAGAACGTGAGGTGCTCGTTTTTATCTGTTTGGACCACCACATTGGTAACAATGAAGAATAAGGGTAACTGCAGGAAACTTGCTGAGAGTATAAGGTGATCGGATTTTTCTGGTGTGTTACTGGGCATTATGTTGTAATATTTCTAATGTGTTTAAACTTTAACCCTGCAATTTTAGTTGTAGGAATTTATCCTAAGGATATATATATATATATATATATATGCATATATATATGCCTGTACTTATGCTAATTATTTCTAATTATTCTAATTATTTCCTTAGGATAAATTCCTAGAATTAATATATATATGTGGATATTTATTGCAGTATTTTTAATGTTTAAGAAAAACTTAGAACACTGTAAATGCCCTTTAGTGGAGGGTAGAGGTTATGGTACAAAGGCACACTGAGAGGCCATTATAAAGAATGAGGCGGATTCATAGGTAAGATGTACGCAGCAAGCTATTTAGAGTAAAAAGAAAAAAAACCTGCAAACCAACAAAAAGAATAAATAATACGATCCCATTTTTGTTAAACACGTTCAGTGTATGCTATGCTTTACACACTGTATTTGGAGTACGTGTACACACATCTACATGCATTTGCCTGCACGTGTGTACGTGATATGTACACACACGCATACATCTCTGAGGACAGATACAAAACCAAGAATTGTGGCCATCTCTGGGAATAAATAGAAGTACGGAAAGTTCTTACTTCCTGTTTTATCCATTTCTATATTGTGTCTTTTTTTCTAATTTTGGCTTTAATTTTTTTTTCTTTTCTATATTGTTGAACTTTTTAAAAAACAAGCATGGATTACTTTTATAATCAGATAAAAAAAATAAGGTATTCCATTTTGGGAAGGAAAAGAGAGTACAGAGTTTATGTATAAAAGTGAAACACTTGATATATTAAAATTAAAGAAATACTACAAAATTATATTTTCCCGGTGGCGAACAGGCATGGGGGGTAGGCAACAAAGGCTGCCCCTGCCCAGGGTTTGGGATTATTGATGAGAGCTTTCTAGAACGGAAAGGAGAAAAGTCTGCTTCTGCCAGTGCTGCAGAGTGCATTAGGGAGAGAACACATTTATATATTTACATACAAAGAGAAGAGGCAGTTAAATGATGAGAGCTGAGGTGTGCAGCCAAGTGAGGGTTTGGATACAGGAAAAAGTAGAGGCCAGACTGGGAAAAGTGGAGGTGGCCTGGGTCAATTCCAGAGACACTTTTACTTACTGCCAATCATGGGCTCGTGTGGGTGCTTGGCGCTTTTTTAATAGGTTGGGAAATTGAAATTCTCACTGGGATTATTATTGTTATTTTTAAAGTGTTTCTGTTTGGATCCTTCCTATCTTGTTAGGAATGTGCTAAATATTAAAAGAGCCAGTTGTAATTTCTTTCAATACTGCAGGGGATTTCAATGGGCGAAAACTTAATCTCATTGTGTAGGCAACTTTATAAGAAAGCCTCAATTTCACATATTGTGAGATAGCTGTATGAATTTGGCATAGAGAGCAGTTTCCATTAACAGTCTTGTCTTCATTTGCAGTAGGCAGTTCACCAATAGCGCATTTTAGAACATAGTTCACCGACATTAGAATTGAACGAATTTTGTCATATTACTTTTCAAGCTGCTAACACCTTGACAAGCAAACTCTTTTATTTTTTTGTTATTTTTTATTATTTTTTCTTTAAAGATTTTATTTATTTATGTGAGAGAGAGATAGCAAGAGAGAGCATGAGAAGAGGGTAGGGAGAGGGAGAAGCAGACTTCCCACTGAACAGGGAACCCGTCACAGGGCTCGACCTCATGACCCCAGGACCATGACCTGGGCTGAAGGCAGACGCTTAACAGACTGAGCCACCTTGGAGCCCCAGGGAAACTCTTTAGAACAAAATCTGTCTCTCCTCTTCTTTTAGAATTCTACTCTAAGCAGGAAACATTTGCTGAATTGCGTACCTAGCTAGGGACTTCAACATTGCTAGTGCATGCAACGGCCTTCCAAAAATGTTTTCAGTAATGGTAACGTTGGGGATAATACACCACTGGACTTATTGCAAAGACAGCTCTTTGAATGATTGTTCATATAAAACCTGCCAAATCGTTGATATTAGAGTTGGTCATTCCTTACATTATGAGATTCTGAAGATGAAAATAATAATCATAAATAGCAATAGCTGGAAGGTCATCTTGTTCAGCTCCCTCAGGTTACATATAAGGAAACGAGTCTCTGAGAGATTAGGAGCCTTGTCTTCTTTCATGACTAAGAAGTTGCAGAGATTTTTTTTTTTTTACTCCAGATTTGATGCTCTTTTTATTACAACTCAGCATACCTCTCTCAGATCCAAGTCTGTCTCAGAGATGCCAAACATTCCCTTCTCCCTACCCACATTCCACCTTAGAGAGACTCTGCCCCACTCATCACTCTGGGAGGGACAGCACTACACACCATGTGACTGTGCTCCACCAATCTCAGTGACTGACCCAAGGATAGACATCTGACCTAAGCTGGGCTGATCGGATACTCTCCCAAGAATTTGGAATAGGGACAAAGAGGCTGAGTCATTTAGCTGTGCTGAGCCAAGCTGCAAGGTCATGCCCCCCCTCGCCTGCCACAGCAGGCCAAAGCCTCATGTTAACATGCGAGGGGAACCTGAGAATCCATGAGTCAGCAGAAAAAGCGGATCTGCAAACAAAGGAGCAGAAGGATGGAGCAGATACCCAGAGACAAATTAAGAGACATGGACCTCAAAAGGTAGAAGAGAGGCAGGGAGAGAGGAAAAAATCTGCATAATCCCCTTCTGGGTCCCATAATGTCCAGCTTTATCTCCTGCACTGGCTTATTGTAAGCCAATAATAAAGTCTGCCTTTTAAACAATCCTCTTTTTATTTGAGCTAAGTGGAACTCTGTTATTTTCATCTAAATTCTTCCTGTCTAAGACACTCCACAATTTATAGTGAATACATTTCTGGGTGGAAAGACTGCTCTGTTTTTTATGAAGATTATTGGAATTGAAGTCTTATCTCAAAACCCACAACAAGTTGAGTGGTTTTCTGCATTTTCCTCAGTAACTATCCAGACCCTGGAGACAAAAATTTCCAGGTGAGTGGTTTCCAGAACTTCAGGTGGGAGCTAGTCCCACTTTGGATCTTCTCCCAAAGTGTGCTAGAGATATTCTATCCAAAAATAGAGATCTTACTGGGGTATCTATGTCAGGACTTGTAGGGTCTTTACATTTAAAGTTTCCAAGGTTGGGCCTGTTTTCTCATAAAGCTTCTGTTTCTTTAGATGTGTTTACAGAATCTCCATAGGCCCAACACTGACCCAGCTGCGAGGTCATATCCCTGAAAAGTGGTTCAGGTTCTATTCTTATGCTAATCTCTTTTGAATAATGGAAAGCGCCTTTTGAGAAATTCTACTCACTTTTCTAAAGTTCTTAGGACTAACATAAATATAAAATGATGGAAAATGGTTGAGTAAATTAGGCTTCATCGGCTGATGAAATACTATGTAGATATTTTGAAAGGATAACTACCAATATTAAACAACATCAAATGATATTTATGACTCCGTGAATAAAGAAAAAAGCAGAATGCAAAGTTGTAAGTATCGACCATGTGAAAACAGGTTCCCATAAGGACATTTTTCTTGATAGTTCTCAACAAGGTATTTGAGGTAGCAACAACCAATCCATAGATCTTGATGTGTGGGATAAGATCCATTGGGCCTTTCTGTCTTTGACAATATTGGCTAGAGAAAAGTTGCTGACATGGTTCAGGTCCTGAATTTTTTCTTATATTAGTCTGATTTTGTTCCTTATGCTGATCTACTTTTGTGCCTGTCCGTGGCGCTCCCAACTGACGTGACCCACTGATTATGGAGAATGCTCATTCTCTCTGTCTACAATTACTTAAATTGTAGCGTGGAAACTTTTTGCTTTGCACCACACAGATTTTAACATCTTTATTTAGATGCTTTCATTAGTTTTTTCCTATCTACTATTTCTCAAATCTGGGACAAGGTGGAGACATGACTTCCCTCTAATGTGCTAATACCTCTGCATAGTTTCTGGGAATACCCTCTAAAGCTAAGATGAGAGGGAAGGACATTTTATCTCCTTGCATTAGGTGGGAAAAAAAAATTATAGACCAAATACTGCATGAAAGACTTCCTTTTGTTATGGAAAAGTTCTTCTATGGCTGTTTCCTGAACCAATCATGTCAAAAGTCCTAGACAAACACAAAGAGAGAAACACTGGCCTCTCACTGCTTTCCAAGAGTTTGGTCGCCTATCTTGTGCCTACTCTAGTAGACATTTGTTATGTTTGTGGCCATGTACTGTTTCTTAAAAGCCTTTCCCAGATCAAGGAAACTTATACATTATGAATCCCGCCTTCTCAAGGTAAAATTAGAAAACACTATACCAGTCTTCTCTGCAACCAGGGTATAAGCACGTGACCTGGTTTCTGCAGTCAGATGTAGCCATTGAAAGGCTGCAATGCAGAAAAGAAGACCACAAGAAAGAAGGGATCATGCAGAATTGTTTTCTGGAGAGGTCTGTGGAGGCATCGGAGGCAGATGGCAGCGGCCCCAGTGTTGGCAACACCCGCGGAGGATTGCCAAATCAGCCCCAGCCCCTCTGCGTGGGGCCACCCCTGCCGCACTGGCCAGCAGTGTAATTAAATATAACTTCTTGCAAAATAGCTTCAGAGCATTATTCTCTGACCCCTCCAGAAATCTATGTGCTCTTTAATATCCTTTGATATATTCTTTTTAAAAAATATTTTATTTATTTGAGAGAGAGAGCACAAGCAGGGGGAGCATCAGGCAGAGGAAGAAGCAGGCTCCCCGATGAGCAAGGAGCCTGATGTGGGACTTGATCCCAGTGTTCTGGGATCATGACCTGAGCCGAAGGCAGACCCTCAACCGACTGAGCCACCCAGGCGTCCCTGATATATTCTTTTTAGTTTTAAATTAGTGAGAGGGAATTCTGTCATCTGCAATTAAAAATCTTGACTAATACACTGATTTTCATGATTTTATATTAGGGTGAAGGACTTAGAAGTGATTTATTTTTCTTATTTATCATGCTTCACCAGCCACTAGATAGGAAGAGGGTCACATGAATGGCAAATCTTAAATTTTACTGGCTCTTGATTCTGCTTGCTTCATGCAGTTTTCCTGGCCTCGCCCAAAGTCTCTTCCAGAGTCCCCAGGGTTGTCGCCTATGTGCTCACAAACAGTTCTCTTATGTTCTCTTCTACTGCTTCCTGGGTTTTTGGCTATGGGCTAAGAAGCCATTTGCTGGTGTTGGCTCAGTACCTATGTCAGTGCCGAGCATGGCAAGACTGACACCACGTCAGATGTGTGCTGCCTCTGATGTCTTCATTCTGTGTCATCTGTGACCAAAAGCACAACAGCACCCCCGTGTCCACTTGTTTTACAGGTGTCCCTTATAAAAATACTTCCTTTGGTGGCTACATACAGCCCTTCTCTCTGAGGCTCAGATGTGAGCACCTGGGACTGAGCTGAAGGACCAAATCGGGTGCTGTTTTAATCTTTTCCATTTCCTTATTTTATCCCCCAACACACAGACTCGTCTCCCCACTCGCCCATGCAAATCACCTCATGCAAATAGACATCTGCAAATAAGCATCACTGGTTGGGACGTTACAGTTCATCATTCAAGCCTTATTCTACCTGTTGTCCTCAAAGTGGGAACAGTTTAGGACCAAACTGGCAGACTTTTGAGGCATTATTTTTTATTTTTCAGCATTTCACAGTTGTCGTTATAATGCTATTTTTCAACAAGTAAAGAAATATGACCTGAAACAGTCCATTTATCCTGTGAAATTTATGCTGACAGAGCCTGCCTTTGCCAGGATACTTTCTTCCAGATGTCTTCTTCCCCTACACCCTCGGGTATTTGTCTATTAACAGAATGCAGGCAAGTTCTTTGGCAAGTAGATTCAGAATGTCAGCACAAGCGATGAGTCTCAGGAAAATGGAACAATTAGGGGATTTCTCAGCAGTACCCCTGCCAGTTTTCCCTGGGCACTTGTATCAGTGTTTATTTTAATGACTTCAATCAGGAGTTTTTACTCACCCTAACTCAGAGGCTCAAGATTTTAGAGAGCAGCAGAGGATTCAATGTATTATAGACTTGCTTTGCAGAAATTATTGGGTGGGGTTTTTCTGTGAGTAAATGGAGCAGTAAAATCCCTTCTTACCACTACTTTCCACCCCAGCCTTGCTATTTGGCATTTGTCCACCCATAGCTATTTGAACAATTTCAGCTTATGGTTCATAAAAGATCATAAAGCAATATTATGCCCATAGATCAAGTCCTGCAAATAGCATTCAAAAAAATCTCTTCTCTAGAAAATGTTATAAAAAATGTCTCAGAATTCTATAGGTACAAGATTTCCATTGCTTTTTTGATGTATATGATGACTCCTTTGGGAAACACAGTTCGCTCCTATAAAGTGAACTCCAACAACCTTTTCCAACTTTATCAGGGCAAAGAAAGGAAAGACTGGTGAGTGTGAGGAGGGAAAGCCAGCCACATTTGAGAGACAGAGTTCACAAGCTGCCAAAGTGGCCCAAAAGGACTTAAAGGGAAGAGACATTCCAAGGAAGGCGTAAGCCCTCTAGTTGATTTCAAACTGAAGATGAACTCTGGAAAAAGTATCTCAGGATCTCAGTTTACTCCTCCTATGTCCAGTTGGATCCTAGAGGGGAAAGGAGATATATTTTTGAGGAACGTGGTAAGAAGGAAGGCAAGCTACAAGACAAGGGACAGCAGGAGATGTAGAGGGGAAATGTGATTCAAGATGTGTTGGGGTTAGTTTGACTTTCAGGGAGAAGGGGTTTTTTCATCAGTGCCTGCTTCCACCACTGTAGTGCAGAATCTATCCTCTCTTAAATTTTCTGACAATCAATTCTTCGAAACATCCACAGGGATATGTACAAATACTATTTTAAAGTATCTAACCACACGTGAGCTAAGCATGTTTTTATGTATATGAAATGGTTTCTCAGATCATTTTAGCAGTGGTTATATTGAAAATGTAGAGTAAAAAAGACAGAGACAGAGAGAGAATGAGGGAAAAAGATACTGAATATGTCTAATTATTTTTGTAGAATATAAAAAGTGTCATGATACATGTATAGTTAACCTGAAACCTTAGAATGTATTAATTCTAAAGGTCAAGCAGTTCTGAGGTGTGATTTTAGTCCACATCCATAAAATAAAATTTGAGATTGGGGCACATGAAGGAGATTTCCCAGATATTGTGCTTTCTTTTTCATTTTTCTCATTTTAATCAGAAAAGTATAAGAATAAACTACAAAATGTGTGGCAAGATTAATACTTTCTTGCATCTTCTTGATGACAAAAAGGTGAGTGAGTCATTTGCTCAAATACCAGCCCAGAAATTTTATCTCATGCATTGTCGAAGAAGAAGCCTCAGCTGGGCACCCCACCAATTGGTAAGAGGATCTCCAAGGTGCATTATGTAAAGGGAAGATTGAATCTGCAGCCTTTCCTTTCCCTTCTCTGGTTTCTGGCAGCCTTTCTGCACACAGATCATCCTTGACCATGATTCTAAGTACAAATTTCCAGTGCCATTTCCCCTCGTCGCATTACCATTCGGATTAGAACCCTAAGCCTCTGTGGAGATGTAAAAGCAGGCACATCTGGCTCAACCTCACTTTATGACACAAAGGAAATGTGACCTTTAGGTTCCCCGAGAATGGTTTGTGCAGTTGGCTGGGCCCCAAGATCAAGGTCATCTGTGTGATTCCTGGAAAGAGATGAAGAGTGAGCATCCCTAGTCCAGGCCAGGTGCCTCAAATCATAAAATTTTGGAAGAGGAAACATGTGCTGTGGTTCCTGAGAAGGACCAGGCAAGTGAGAAAGGTTGCAGGGACAGTGAACACTTCCACTTTGGAGATGCAAAGGTACGTGTCCTGAGCTGGGTCACCTAGCTCGGCCAGGTCACCTGCACACGAGAAGCTCAGCGGCATGAGTATTAGAAATCAGGCCAACCCCCGTGCATGACAGCCCAGGCTCCTCACCAGAAGTGCAAGTGCCAGTCACTTTCCCTTGCAGGGGGCAGAGAAGTCCTTTCTACTGTGAATTTCTTTCTACTTTACATTGTGATAATTACACAGTTGGAAAGGAACTCAAATGAAGGAGACTCTGTGGCTTTCTTGGTGAAGTAAGCCAGTTTTGGCCAGAAAGAGGTGAGTAGCTAATGTCAGAGTAGGAGCAATACTTCCTGTATCTCCTCCTGAATCATTGTATAATAAATAGGCTTCTGACGTGCAGAAAGCCCTGAAGAAATGTAGCAGAGAAGGAAGTGAAGAGCCAACTTCATTGGCTTAGTGCCTGAGGAACACCCTGCTTTGAGGATAAAATCGCACCTTTCATGCCAACAGTTCAGGCAAGGGAATCTACACAAATAATGCTTGGAATTCAATTGAAGAACAAGTCAAAAGAGGTCTTGTAGCGTTTTGTTTGTTTGTTGTTTGTTTTTAATGGCTTCTAAGATTGTTCTTTTGCTTGATTTGCTTGCTTGCTTTAGCTCAGGTGATGAGATGAGGGAGCAAATAATCCACCTTCTTGTTGTGAATAGCATCGTTTAAGATGACACAGAAGGACGTCATCCAGGTAAAAGAGGGTGTGGAAACTTACTACCTCATACCTCCTTCCTGGGTAAATGAAAAGCCAAGGGCTACTATAAAAAGTAATTTGTGTCTAGCTCTTAGGGGAAGGAAGCATTTTCACATTGAGAATGTCACACTCCAGATTTTAACCTAGTGTTGTTTCCTGTTCTTACTCATAAAGTGATCCACATGACTTTCAGTAGCTTTAGCTTCTTCAGAATGGAGGAACCAGAAAGCCAGTGGCTGCCCAATGAATTACACAACGTGGCTTATTTTGGAGGAAAGGGAAGTCAGGATGAGGATCATTTATTTCATCAGCCTCATGATCACAAAAGTTACCCAGGCTAAAAATGGTCTTCAGTCACTCTGCCATTTATACTTTTTCCCTAGCTTCCAGATTCTCATGCTTAAATTCTCTTTTTGTGAAAGCCACTTTTAACTTAAAAATTCTTCCTTCTGTCTTTACTTTTCTGTCACTTTTCTCCTTGTTTAATCCTCTCCATTATCCAATAATAGAAATAGGCTAGCATAAGAAGCTAGCATAAGAGAAAACCAGGGAGTAAGAAGAGAAGCGGAAGACCCTCAGACCCAGTTTCTTGGCTGTAATCAAGAAACCAATATATGGCCAAATCCAAACAGATTAAATGAAGAAAGCTGTAGACTTATCATGTGCGTTACAACCAGACTAAGGGAATGATGAATGTTAGCTAGTATGGTGGTTGACAAAAGAGACCCAAAGATCAAGAATTTTGGGATCTGGGGGTGCCTGGGTGGCTCAGTTGGTTGAGCGTCCAACTCTTGACTTCAGCTCAGGTCATGATCTCAGGGTCATGAGATTGAGCCCTGAGTCGGACTCTGCACTGCACATGGAGTGTCCTTAAGATTCTCCCTCTCCCTTTCCCTCTGCCCCTTCTCCCACCATGCTCGTGCACATGCACTCTCTCTCTCTCAAAAAAAAAAAAAGAATTTTAGGATCTAATAATAAACACTAGGAAGACACTTGATCTGGTTAAATAGCTAATACTTAGGAACTTACTGTGTGCTAGGTACTGTTCTAATCACTTTACACATATTAACTCATTCAATTTTCATAACAAAATTACCAAGTATTCACCATCATCATGCCCATTTTGCAGGTAAAGGAAACTGAAGCACAAAATGTTACCTGTGGTAGACATGAGAGGCACTGTCTTTCAAAGGACTTTTTGCCCAGCTGCGTCCACCTGTCAGTGCCTTCAGAATCTGCCTTAGCTATTTGGCCCAAGGTCATGGTCTTCCCAGAGCAGCCTGCACTGGGGGACAGAAAGACAAGGTATAAAGCCCAGCAGTCCTGGCCCATCATGGGACAATTCTGATGGGTAGTAGTCACAATAGAGCTCCCTGAGTGGTTGGCAGAAGCTTTGATAAGCTTGTATCACATTTCAACTTCTGTCTTAGCTAGGTTGACCAACCAACCCATTTTTTTTCCGGGACTGTCCTGGTTTTTGTACCAAAAGTTCTGAGTCCCAAGAAACCCTCATCCCAGGCAAACCAGAACAGCTGGTTGCTCCAGCCCAATCCTGCTTCCTTCTCCTTCCCTCTTTGTTGATCCCTAATAATCATTTGTACCTTAAACTCCATCTCAGTGTCTACTCCCTGAGAACCCCATGTGTGACAGGGCCCTGAGTATATCACAGAGGATGGGCATTCCAGCATCAGACTGTGTGTTCTTAATCTCCAAACTTCACACTTTCTTTATAAAAGTGTTCTGGTCCTTAGAAAAAGGTACTTAGAGGATGTCCAGACAAATTCTCCAGGCTCCGTAGAGTCCAGATGAAATATTTCTCAATAAGAATGAAGGTAGTTCATGTTTATTAGATATGCCAGGCAATTAGCTAAGTGCTTAAAGCTGAGGCTTGGAGTTTACTGCCCTAGGATTTTACCTGGGCTCTCTGCCCCTAAATTAGAAGTTTAGGCAAACCTGAATAGCTTGACATTATAAAATGGAAATAGTTTTTTTTTTTTGAGTACAGTTGTAGAGTGGAGTTAAAGTAGGTTAGTGAAGATGTTATATTAAAAAAAAAAAAAAAAGCCCAGCAAAATGGGGGGAAGCTACTGTCCAAGTTGTCAAAAAGCTAAAGAACAGGGATGTTAACTATTGTAAGTTGTTTATATTGCAGTGAAGTAAATCTTTATCACTCTTTCCATCTTGTCAAGCCTTCCAGAGTCTTCAGTAAAGTCTGGCACAGAAGGGCCTCATACTTAGTATGTGTATAAACCACAAAGGGGCTTCCCAAGCAGAGAACAGGAATTAGCAGAGGCAAGACATCAGATCTAGAGGGGCCATGTGACAGCCCTCTCCAAATTGCCCTTACCTACACCTGCCACCAGGCCTAGAAGAGTTTGCAGAAATAGTCAGGAAGCTATTGAACTTTCCACAGGCCTGGAAAGAGATTTGTGTCTAATTTGTTCATATTTTTAGGGATAGGGAGAGTCCAGATGACAGCTGAGATGCATAGGCATGACAAGAAATTTATTAAGATAAATCGAAGTGATAAAGGCAGCTATTTAGGAAAGGGAAGTAGGAGAATGAGTAATTTATATCTTTTTTGCGCTTTTTCTGGGTTTTCAAGATTTCTATAACGAATACGTATTACCTGTGTAATCTGGAAAAAGAACAATAAATGATCAGTGTCTATTTCTCCTGCGTTCCTGATTATATAGAGTCTTCTGTCTCTTGGGTGTGTCTAGTCATGAAAAAGAAACAGATGGGCAAAAAACCCCCACACATATAAGCCATTCTACTGATTCATACATAGATATTTCATATAGTTACAGAAAAACGCCTGCATATTGAGTGAGGACTCATTGAGTTAGTGTCGGAGCACCCAGAATGTTTCACGTCAGTACCGTAGGTACTACCGTAGGAAGAGCAAAGAGGATCTGTAAGATTTTAAGTCAATCCTTGAGATTTCAATTACTCCAAATTGATATTGTCAGGCCAAGGTTTAGTCTTGATTTGAATCTTGACTCATGTCATTTTGAAAGTGCAGATAATTTTCTCTTCTTAACCTTCATATCCTCAAAGGTATCAAGATTATTTGCAAGCAGATAATGCTTAAAGAACTTTAAGGTCTCTGGATTAAAGATTCTATATAAAAGGAAAGTTGTAATTATGACATATTTCAGTGTTACTGATCAAGAAAGTAACCCACATTCTGATGGGAAAACAGAAACAAAAAATTGTAAACAAGTTCTCTTGTTTCTTTCAAATAACACAGGTGTTATTATTTAATGAAAAGCTTAATTTAAAATGCAATTTACCCCCTATTCATCAGAAGTATTTAATAGAAGAACAAAGGCACAGTTTATTATTTTGAAATAGCTCAAATACTCTAGGGTAGAAAGGGATGAAAGATTCATGGTTTCACGTCTTGGATTTATCGTCTTTGACTTGCTAATTTCCACACTTGGGCAAAGGGTTGTTGAGAAATGAATACTCTCTGTTCTTTTGGGAAATGAACGGATCCTGAGAGAAGACATGGAAAGTTTAAAGTGTCATTATAAAGAGAAAGGAGATTCTGTAATCCTTCAGACCTATGTCCTTTTGACTGACAAATAGAAATGTATTGTTTCCCTCGTCCTGATGTCTTGACTTGAACTTGGCCGTCAAACCTTGTTTTCTTCTGTTGATACAATACTCACTGCTGAGGAGCTGCTTCTGCTTCTGCTTCTGAGTCACTGGACAAGATTTACTTTTGGGGCCCAACTTTTAAACATATTTAAATCTCATGGTGATTTTAGGACTTGGGAATCATGAGGGTGTAAATGTTACCAGTGTTGGCAAATTTTAGAACCGAGAACACCTGCAAATATCCTAACCAGATGCATGTGACATCCATTTGCCGCAATGACAGCAATAAAATATTTCTTTCTATTAATTAGCAGGTGAGATATGATATTAAAAAGAAAAGTCTGTATGTAAGTAATAGATGATTTAAAAATTTTTTGTATGATCATTTAAAGACTTGTTTCTCTGGTTTAGATCCTAGTTTGGAAACCAGCTATAAAAAACATTTTGGAGAAAATTGGGGGGGGGGGCGGACTTGAACATGGACTGCATATTAGGTGATATTAAGGAGCTAATCTTAATTTTGTTCAGTGAGATACTCTCATTCTAGCTATGGAGGAAAATGTTCTTATTTCTTAGTGATATGCGCTGAAGGGTTTATAGTTAGGATGTCACTATGTCTCTAATCTGCCTTAAAAACATCAACATAAAAGGCAAAGTGAGTTGAAAACTTAAATTTGTTTCATTCTATTGCTCTCTGTTCATATACTTTTCCATGATTTTTCTTCTCAAAACATCTTAACTTGTTGCATTCCTATTTATTTATACATTTAATATTTTTATTATAAAAGTAAGATAAAATTACAAAAAGCTGAAAAACTCATAATCCCATTCCCCTACCTCAAATATCATTAGGAGTAGTATTCTTTCAGTTTGTTTTTCTGAATTATATTTCTTGGGTTGTTTTTTTTTTTTTACTTTAATCAGAGTGTATGTACAATTTGGTCTCCTGTGTTTTTCCTTAACGTTGTATCTTGAGTCTTGGATTTCCTTAAATCTCCTAACATATATCCTTTCAGTGCTACTAAAGGGCAAGCTACTTTTGGCTTCCCTATATCCCATGCCTGTGTCAACCGTCTGTCTCTTAGCCGGTCGTGCCCAGGTGACCATTGCTGAACATATGTGGGTTGTCTCCTGGCCAGTGCAGCACAGCTGGAATGAACAAAGAAGTAAACCATAGTACACCGAAGCCTGGGATCCTCCTGTCCACCCTGCACACAGTGTAGATGCAGCCTTCAGGTCTCCTTTTTTCAACATGGGGAAAAGTCCATTGTATATGTGCATGGTGCCAAAGGATTAATCCACAGATGACTTGCCGGTTATAAGGGGGAAAATAGAACATTATAATAGTGAAATCTGGAGGTCACCACTCAAACCCAGTGACTAATTTCAGCATCACCAATAGAGAGACACTAGACGTTATATACCTCTTAGCATGATACAGTAGGAAGTACAGGTCTTTGTCCGTGAAGTGTTGCTGCCAAAATATTTAATGGACATCTAATCAAGTCTTCTAAATCTGCATTTCAGTTTGCAGGAGATATAGGGGATTAAGGAACACGGTAAGTGATACCAGAAGGAAACAATCACACAAATCAAGGAGTTGGGAGATTCTACAAGGAAAATGGCCCAAACTTCTCAATTCTCCACGAGTCCTGTGATGAAAGAAGGAGGGAAAAACACAGAATGTTTTAGATTAAAAGAGACCTGAGAGCCATAACAGCAAAATGCAACGTGTGTTCCTTGTTTGGGTTCCGGTTTAAACAAACCAGTTATAAAAGAAATTTTGGAGAAAAGTGGGTATTAGACGGTAATAGAAATTATTGAATTTTTTGCTAGGTTTGTTACCCAGAGAATGTTTTTATTTATTGGAGGTGAATATTCATTGTATTATTCTTTCTACTTTTCCATATATTTTAAATATCTCATCATTAAAAATATCTCCTGGTACTGGAGTCGAGGCAGGGGAGGGGGATGCTTTCACAAGGAGCAGGATGAAATGTTTCTATTGCCTTTTGTTATCATAATAATGACTTACTATTCAAGACATGAGAGAAGAGATAATCAAATAATGTAAGTATAAAGCTGCACAAGATTAAACAGAGTATATTTTCAAAGTTTGTTGTGGAATTCAATTTCATTTGCTTCTCTCCAACGTGGGGATAACACAGGCAAACGGTCTTAAAATGGGAATACCTAATACAAAGCTTTTCACCACACAAGGGAAAAGAGAAGATAATCACAGTACATATTTACTGAGCACCTACCACATGCCAGGCACCGTGCCAAGTGTTGAAGATACTACACCAAAGTCCAGTGTGGTCCCTGCCACAGTGGAACGTATTCTCTGGAAGGGAAGGCAGACAAAAACATGCAGAGAAATAACAGGAGCAGTTCCTCTTGTGGGGGAGACAAGCAAGGGCTGCGAAAGAGAACAGGCATGATGGTCAGGAAAGGGCTCTCCTTGAAAACGCACTCAAGCTGAGTCCTCCAAGAGGAGGAGGAGTCGGTGAGAGGAAAAGTAAAGAGAAGAGCATTGTATGCAGAGGAAACCGTGTGCAAAAGGCCTTGTAGGTGAAAAGGAGCTGAAGAAAACCGGGATGAAGTAGGCTTAGTGAGCGAGGTGCACTGTGGCATAAGGTGAGCTAGAGAAAGAACTTTTATGCTGTGGCAAGGAATTTAGATTTTTTTCCAAAGTGCAATGGGAAGCCATATTCAATAGTACTCATTCATTTAAAAATATTCAATTTTTAAGAAGATTTAGGGAAATTGCTAACACATGAAAAGCTTAGGAACTATAACCATATGTCCTCCACACCAGCCACACTCAATCCCTCAGCATAGCCCTTTGAGTTCTTCTGATTGGATAATTCCACCCGTCCAACGTGGCGAACTGAGGCTTATTTGGTGTATTAGGAACCTATTGCTGGATCACAAATTATTACCAAATGTAGTGACTTTAACCAATAATGAACATTTATTATCTCACGGTTTCTGGGGGTCAGGAATTCAGGAACAGCTTAGCTGTGTTGTCTGGTTCAGGGGTCTCTCACGCAGTTGCAGTCAAGATGTTGGTCGAGGCTACGGTTATCAGAAGGCTTGATGAGAACTAGAGGAGCCACTTCCAAGATGGCTCACTCACATGGCTGTTGGCAGGAGACCTTATTTTCTTACCATGTGACCCTCTTCATAGACCTACTTGAGTGTCCTCATGACATGGCAGCTGACCTCCCTCGAGTGAGTGATCTGAGTGAGAGAGTAAGGAGGAAACCACAGTGGTGTTGATAGCCTCGTCTTGGAAGTAACACACACTGTCAGTTCCTCCTATTCTATTCGTGTCACCCCGAGATAAGTCACTAAGTCCAGCCCACACTCAAGGGGGGGGGAATTAAGTTTCACCTCTTGAAAAGAAGAGTTTCCAAAAATTTAAAAAACCACCACATTCAGTGACTCAACTCAAATGTCCTCTTCTATGTAAAGCCTTCCTTGCTCTTCCTGAGAGGAGCCAGTCACTCTTGTCTCTCAGTTTTCACAGCTTTTCCTTTCTATCTCTGACAGCTCTTGCCTTGTTTATTGTGGCCAATTTCTTTACACTTCTACCTTTCTCACTAGACTGGAAGCTCCTTCAGGCCAAGGGGATGTGTTTTATTAGTAATTTGCCACTTCAGTCTGCTCATTAATGAAATTCTCAGGCCACCACAGGACACTACCATCTACCACTCCTAAGATAGGATTTTGAAAAGACCCCTTCACACTTAGTGCTCTTCTTGCTTCTCTTTTTTCTTGATTTACTTTTTGTTTTATATATAGACATGTCTTCTCAACTAGATGAAAACTCCAAAAATAAGACTATCTTAGTCATTTCTTTTTTTAAATTTCTTATAGCACCAAAGGCATTGCTCTGCATTATAATAATAAATATATTATAAAAAGAATTAAACCAGAGAGGGCCATGCAGAGTTCAAAAATCATTCCAGCTTCTTTGGCAATCAGAATATCTACTAGCTACCTCAGCTCTATGTAAACTCTAATAAAGACAAATGACCTCAGTTCATAATGCATTAAATATTCATCATTGCGAAAGACGTCTGAAGCACAAGGGGTCTTCTATTCTGTTTTGTTTGCTTTTTATTGTTTGGGAGAGTCAAGATCTAACCCTATAAGGCTCCCTTTGGTATTCAGTGGAAAGAATTTGAGATCCTGTTTTTATTTTCTCTCTAAAAATTCCCTCTGGTAGTTACAAAGTGTCATCCTGTCCTTGGTCCTAGTTCATGGAATGTTATCAATCCAGGTAGTTTTATCTAGATTGAGTTGGAGGCCTGGATGGCCTTGGTTCTGGTGACCAGAAATATTGTGACATCCCAAGAGGTCCTCTGGGGCAGATTTCTCTGGGTTTGAGACAAGTGGTTTGACCAGCCCTGAGCCTGTGACAGGCCCAAGGTGGGGGTAGAGGGAGAAGAAGTGAGCAGAGGCTGGAATGTGCCCTACACCTCTGTTCCCTTCACTTTGACAAGGAAGTTCTTTCTCACAGCTCTTCATTGAAGAATCAAGATTACTATACATTAAAATTAAAGAGGAATAATGAAAGAGCCTCCAGTAAAATTACCAATGCAGCACATCCAAGGGTCACTTTATTTTCACAAGGAAGAGAAATGAGTGTTATGAAATGTCAATTTTTTAGCAGCTGAACCATGGGGCACTCGTGTGTCTTGACAGGACAAAAATGCCTGCTTTTCCCAGCCTCATCTATTTCTAAGAAGGTGATCCACCCGTGCCCAGTCAGACAACTCGGTGAGCCCAGGGCCTGGTATCCAGCGCACAGTAGGCTCTCAAACAGTGGTGGTTGCTCTGATGGTTACAAAGTGAATGCTCGTTGGGTTCTCTGGTACCGGGACTGCTCAGCTGCCATCAAATCCTGGATGACTTCTCCAGCAGGAGAGCAAGTAGGTTCTGCAGGAAGAGGCAGAGGATCTGGATTTCATTAGGTGGTATTTATTTGGCCTACACACGTCTCAATTAAATCGCAGAGTCAACCTGAAAAAAGGAACTAGGCTTGAAAAGGTTTGAAAAGAGGTGCATCCTGGGAAAGCTGTCCTCCCCAGGGAAGCATGGCAGGAGGCCTCTTGAGGGAGAAAGACACCTCCACCCTTCTAGGAGAGGATAGAAGACAGAAGAGTGTTTGTTTCACTTAGGAGTTGACGGTGCGAATTATTGTTTTCTTTGTTAAAGGGATTTCTGAAACATGTCAGTACCTTGTCTGACTGTTGCCTGACAGGGTGGACGGCAGAGAATAAAACTGCAAATTGCTGGTTAGTTATCCAATATTTGAGTTTTGACAAATATGGAATTCATGTTATTGTTATCTTTCATTTAAATTTAATGTTAAATCTGGAAAATCTAAAATCTCAGTGAAAACAAATGAAATCATAAGTGAATTTAAAAGTAAGCACAGAAGGATCAAGCATTTAAAAAGAAAATCATTTCAGTTAATACACTCTCTCCCTTGTGGTTCTCTTTCCTGAGTCACCTGAAAAATGCTTGATCACTTGCCTTTAATCAAAACTCTGCATCCACGAAGAAGCACAAGGTGGAAATTGTTTCACTTACACGAGTGTCCAATGTGAAGTTCGGTTGCTAGAAAATTGATATTTAATACCATTTCTAGCAGAACTGCCATTTTGTGTCAGGTTGTGCAAAAACTGAACCTTGCTGAGGAGGGAAACAGCCTTAACCACCTCCCTTTTTACTCCTTACTTTTTATCTCATTCACAGCGATGATTGCTGGTATATTAACTTAGCTGGAACATATTCAACATAATCGTCTGGGTGGAACGAGCACCCTGAGATTCATTTACTATGAAACACTGACTAATTTCACCAACTACTCCAAAGCCAACAAGGGGAATTCTCATGACTGGCACCGTTTGGCTATCCAGACGCTGCACTGTGAGAAGGGGAGAGGTCGGGCTCTGTGGTGGGAGAAGGTACTCTAGACTGACCACCAGGGCCCTCGGTTCTAGCCCAGCTCTGCTGGGAACAATCTGTATAAAACCAGACAGGCCATTCACCTCCATGGTCTCAATTTCCTTCTCGAGACCTTAAGTGGGTTGGCTACATGACTCATAATATGTAGCTAATATTTAATGAGTCTTGCACATCTGTACACGGCAAGGTATCATCCGATGTGATGTGGAGCATAGGCTCCAGGGCAAGACCATCTGGGTCCAGAGTGACTCAGGTGAGTGACTCACTACCCCATTCTTCAACTACAAAATAGAGATGATAATAGGCCCCGTGTTACAGGGCTGTTGTGAGGTCGACGTGTGATAATACAACGAAAGCCCTTACCATAGAGTCTGGTGTAAATGTTAACTGACATCTGATTCAAAAAATGCTTCCCCTTCCAGATGGATTTTCCTGAGTTCAGTACTTTTGCCTGGTCCCCATCCCCGCTGTCTGGAGTGTCCGTATGTCCTCTGTGAAGATTTTGTGCCTTTAGTCTCCTGTGGAAGTGTTTGATGGGTGTTCTACATGGCTATTAGGGCTCTGATTTTCAAGCTGTGAAGAAGTGAAACTTGTCAGGGAAAAAAGCCTTAAGCTTTAAATACCTTTAATGTTCTTCAATTTTAATCCCATGTGCAATGACTGCTCTTTAATGTCTCTGCATAGCATTAAGTACCAGGATCTGAAGATTAAGTGTCAGGATCTGGAGAGCGGTATTAGAAATGCTGCCGATGGCTCCCATGATTTTACATGTCATTAGACCTTGCCTAGACCTCAAACCAAAGGCATTTATTCACTAATGAGCTTTAATTGAGCGCTTACTATGTGTCAGTCAATGTACAGAGTGAATGATACACAGTTCCTCCTTTTGAAGAGTTTGGAGCCTATGAAGAAGACGGATGAACAAATTTATAAATTACCAAAGTGGAAAGTGCTGTTGCAGGGACGTGAATAAAATGCTGTGGGAGCCCAAGGAACTGAGCAACTAAAGGCCTGGAGGAGCCAGGAAGTGACAACCAAACTAGGCCTCGAATGTCAAGTAAGACTCTATGTGTGATCTTGCGTGTGTTCGTCTGTCTGGGCGTTGCCGGGAGAGAGAAGAGCAAAGGCATCGTGCAAGGGCCTGAGGCCTTTTGGGAGGCACAATCTCTGCCCCTTGGAAATGATACATATATTTTTTTAGTGGTGGGAGAGAGATGGGGAATAACTCATCCAACACCCCATCTTCCTCCTGGCATGAGAGAATTTGTGTCGGATACCCTGATGGTAAAGGGAATATCGCTATATTAAATGTTCAGTCTTGAACTTAAAAGCAGATGCATAATGATTTCGAGTCTCCCCAAAGTACCTGGGATAGCACACAGCAGCGAAATTCACCCTAAAGTATACGTAGTATGGGATGCCAGCCACAATTCCTAAAAAGTCTTTTTTGAAGCAGGCTTCTAAGGTAACGAGGATGTTAGCGTACAGAAGATAAATTAACTGAAGGGCTTTAGAAGCCTACAGAATCAGTACAATGAACACGCATATACCTATTGCCTAGATTGAACAATTGTTAACATTTTTCCATGTCGCATATTTGATTCACATATAGATATGCATGTCTGCATATGTATATATCTATATCTATATATAGAAACCATTTTAAAGAAAATTACCAACATCATGGTATTTTATACCAAAATACCTTCGTACATACACATGCATACATGATCCAAATAAAGGCCATTTTTCTACGTAACCAAACGCCAGTATCTAACAGAATAAACAATCATTCCCTAATTTCTAATATTGAATACATACTTATTTTCCCCTGATTGTCCCAGATTCTCTTTTGAAGCTCCTTTCTTTTTTAAGAGATTTTATTTTTAAGTAATCTCTATTTCAAATGTGGGGCTCGAACTCACAACCCCAAGATCAAGAGTGACATGTTTTACCAACTGAGCCAGGCAGGTGCCCCTAAAGCTCTTTCTTTACACAGGGCATATGTATTTTTAATGGGTGGCTAAGATTTTTGGTCTTCTTGGACATGGACAAGTCTACTTTCTACTTTAAACTGTATTTTGCACCCTGCCAGGTTTCTTCGAAGCCTAAAATATCACTTAAGGCTTGTATCAGGACACATGAATGTGTGAGTGAGTTGGGATTAATGTGCTAAGGAAAGCTAAAGAAAAGAAGAGCTGGGATTTCGGAAAGAGTGACCTTTTCAGAACCTCTTCCCTTCAGGCCAAGTCTCCCAGAATAGTTGGTCTGCTTTTTTCTAACAGAGAGCCCTAGGGAGATTAAAGTGACGGCAAAACAGAAATGCTAACCAGTGGCACTCAACTTTTCTACTTGATACTTCACAGCCAACTGGGGAGTTTTAATCAGATGTTAGGAAATAAGAAAAAGGGAAGCAAGAACGTTCTGACTGCTTTTCACAATCATCTCTTTACACCTCTGCTTGCATCTCACACTCCCCAGGATTTAATCAGTGCTGTGACCGGTCCTGCTGGGCTCCATGCCCCAGACGCAAGACATCCTCGTTAAGGCGTGTGGCCTGAACATGCTCTGCCTCCCAAGTACAGGCAAAATACCCGTTTCCTGCAATGCTTGGAAGGAGAAGACTTCATCTTAATTATACAGTGTAAGAAAAAATTGGGGGACCAAAGGGTATACATTTGCAGTTTTTTGAAATGATCTCTAATTTATGGAAATGTTTTAGGTGCACCACAAAGAAGTTTGTTCCAGAAATGTAGGAGAGTAATTTACCAAACTAATGCCCCATAATGCCCTGATACTTTATTCTCCTACATACCCACAGTGCTACTATCAAAATTAGGAAATTAACACTGGAACATTACTATCATTTCACACTCAGATGCTACTCAAACTTTGCCAAACTCCTTTATAGCAAAAAGACTCAACTTGGAATCACAGGCTGCTTTAGTTGTCATGTCTCTTTAGTCTCCAATCTGGTAGAATCCCTTAGTCTTTGCTTGACTTTCAAGATGTGAAAACGTTTAAATAATCTGGGCCAGTTGTTTTGTAGAATGCTGCTGAATTTGGTTTCGTCAGATGTTTCCTTATGATTAAATTCAGCTAGTGCCTCTTTGGCAGGAATCTCACAGAATCGATGCTGTGTTTTCATTGCATCCTATCAGGTGGCCTGCAGTTTTGATTTGTCCCATTACTGATAATATTCACTCTGATCGTTTGAATAAGGTTTTATCTGCCAACCTGCTTTGATGGATAACTATTCTTTTCCCTTCTGTAATTAATTAGTATTTTGTGGGGAGGTATTTTGAAATGATGTAAATGTCCCATTCCTAGTCAAACTTTTAATTTATTCATTTATTAGTTGATATCTTTAGGGGCTGTGTTTTTATTTTATTTGGTGATTTATAATGTGTTGCTCAGATTGTCTGAGATTTGTCCAAAGGCCACCCCTTCAAGCTGATGTCTGTGTCCTTTCAACATGGCCCCACTATTCTTTGAGCACTTCCTTGCTTTCTGATACAAAACAGATTTCAGACTTATTTTATACTTCCTCAGCTCCAGCCCTGAGGCAGGTATTTCTTCAGGGAGCCTTGGTCCCTTTCAGTGGACAGTGGTGTTTATAAAGTAGATGTGCTCCTTGCTGCTGAGGTATTACTGGAATTATTGAGATCCCAAGATCTCTCACTGGACAGAGCTAACCCATATGTATCTGACTGCTGCTTTAACAAATGACCACAAACACAGTGGCTTTAAATAACCCCAATTTATTACTTAACAATTCTGGAGATCAGAAGTCCTAAAATTAAGGCGTCAGCAGGGTTGAGTTCCTATAGGGGAGTATTCATTTCCTTGACTTTTCCAGCTTCTAGAAGTTGCCCGAATGCCTCAGCTTGTGGCCCTTTCTTCCATTTTCAGAGTGAGTAGCACAGCATCTTTAAATCTCTCTCTCTCTCATCTCTGCTTCTGTTGTCACATCTCTGTCTCTGACCCTCCTGCCTTCCAATATGGTCCCCACCCAGAGAATTCTGGATCACCTTCCCATCTCAACATCCTTAACTTAATCACACCTGCAAAGCCCCTTTTGCCATGTAAGGTAGCACATTCATGGTGTAGGGTATTAGGATGTGGACATTTCTGGGGGTCCCATATTCTACTTTCCACAATATGTATGTAGGCATATTCACATTTATTTCTATATCTATATAAATATATTGGAATCCATGAGTTCACCTGGATACTTCCAATTCCAGTGCAACTTCTGTAAGGTTCATTCCAGCTTTCTGTTTCAATATTTGTAACTTCCTTTCCCAACAATGAGAAACCTGGCTCCATTACCCTTAATAAGTTACTTATTCGATTTATCGACTCTATGTACCCAATCTTCTATTCCACTTTTGTCCTCTTATCCCAGGAGGAATGTCCTCCACTGGGCCTGGACTCTGATACTTTACACCCGGCTGCCCTTCACAGGGACGCCCTCCTCACCCGACTCAGACTCTGCCTCCGCACGCTAGGCTGCCCCCTGCAGGAACACTGTCCTCACTCCAAGCAGCCCTCCTGTGTGGACACCCTTCTCCCCCTATTGGGGGGGCCCTGACCTCTGGCTCTGACCGCTGCCGAGGTGCCTCCTCATGCTTTGCTCTGTCTCACCTATTGGTTTTAGGAGCACATTGTTGAGAGAGGAAAAAGAAGAGAAAGAAAAGCCGAAATGACATATTTTTAGGAAGGAGAAAGGGCACTGAACCTTTGAGGCAAACAAGGGTTTGAAAAGTGGAATGGGGGGGGGGCAGGGGGGAGGAGGAGGAGGTGGGGCTTGAAGAAATACTGGTTCCTGGAATTGGCTCCCTGTTCTTGGGCTTGTTTGCATATTTGAGGAGTCGCCTCAGATTTTTCTGGGCTGAGATTGCTGCCACCAGCCTGGAGCCTCATCAAACCACTTTTTATTAAAAAACCACCCTTTGGCTCCTGATGTTTTTTATGCTGATTAAGAACAGTGACTTGGCTAAACGAACAAGAGGGCTGATTGTTACCCTGCCTCTCGAAGTAGAAGAGGCTTTTGATCAAGTTGAGAGAGAGTTTATGTTTGAGGTACTTTAAAAAATGAAGTTTGGAGATAAGCTCATGACCTGAATTTGAACTTCATTCCAAGCTCATTGAACAGAAATGTTTCAGATCCTTTTAATCTGGAAAAAGCCCATTGCAATTGCCCTTTTAATCCCTTATTTTTCTTTAAAATAAAGAGCTTTCTCAGATTGCTTATCGTTTACCTACCTCCTGAGAAGGACACTTCGAAAATAAACTCTGAAGTTTAAAGATGTTTGAACTTCTTTCTTTTTGAGGGGTAGGCACCTTGGCTTGGGCGCCTTTTCCCTTCGCCGCGGCCCCCAGAGCAGGGACACTGTCTGGCAGTGACTAGGGGGGACCGGTTTCTCAGTGGCAATCTGGGGTCATGCTTGGCTTCACAGTGTGGCTCTGTGGGATGGTTGCACAGAAGCAGAAGCCTGTGGTTCCTATCTCAGTTCCTCCACTGGCTTCTGAGTGACTTAAGGCGAGCCACTTAATTTCCACATATTTGGTCTGCCCCATCTGCCATAGGGAGCTAATGATACCCTCATCTACTTCTCTCATAGGGATGTTGTAAGGGCTGATTAATGTACAGGGCGGTGAGACATTGCATATGCGCAATGAGCTAAGAAAACTGAGACTGTGAGCCCAGAGACCTCTTCAAATTAAAGGTGATCTTTCCTTTCAGGAATGAGTTATGCTTATGGTCTGGTATTTTTTGGCCATCTCTCTGTTTGTCTTATTAATTCAACTCATGCTATTATTAATTATACACATAATAATACACCTCACAAGATGAAGTCAGCCTCTTCAATATTCTTTGTGTACTTCCCATGTGCCTGGCACTCTCTGCATGAGAATTAAAAACCCAAAGAAAAACTGAATTAGGGGAAGGTCAGAAAATGTGAAGTATTTATGAGCAAATTCATGATTATGTTTCTACTGTTTACCCTGATGATATATGTGAACAGAAACTTCTCTTTTTATCACAAAACTTATCTGAGGGAGAGCTTCCTGAGTGTTTGTGAAAGGCGCAGCTTAGTGTTTAAAAGGCAGAGCTCCCCATTAGCCAATTTCTCATAGAAGGACAGTTTTCCTAAAGACATGGTGTTCCACTCAATTCATTTCCATGTAGCTGTTCCCCGGTAAAAAGAACAGTAACCTAAGTTAAGCCCCTTTGCCATGGTGAGAATGTAGTAAAAATGGATACCATAGGCATATCTTCAACATAGGGAAGTGAAGCCAGATTATACATGAACTTAAAACTAAACTAAAAATGATTATTTCATACTCCTGGAAATTCCTCATGCATGCCCACCCAGAAAACATTGCTTTCCACATCATATCTCCCACCCCATGCAGATGGTCATTGCCTTCAGTGACATTACCTTGAAACAGGAAGCTGAGGGAAAACTTCGTGCTTTTGTATCAACCAGAGTTCACATCTAAGTTCAAAATGCCAAGGGAAAAATAAAAAACACCAAATAATACAACACAGAGTGGGAAATAAGGGTTTGGCAACTTCGTTTCCAGTTGTTGGCTTTGGCTCTGAGTAGGGCTTCTGGTTGGCCGCTGTAGAAAAACTTTTGGACTATTTTCGACAGACAGAACAGGCCACATGAAATTTCTATTATTACTTCAATCTTGGCTGGCTCTGGTGCACAGAACCAGCTGCCTTCTGTCCCTTGTCCTGCATGCAGTGTGTCGTTACTGAGTGCAGCTCGGATATAGTAGGGAGCTCCCCCAGAGACTGGATCGGGGTCATTACCCCTCGGGGGTGAGACCATCCCCAATAAGGTCTTCTCACTACTGTAGCTATCTGTAGCTGTAGCTGAGGGGAGGAGAATCAAGCCCAACCTGATATTTCTTTTCTAAAACTAGGTTACAACTAACTGTGTCAAAATCTATGCTACCAACAAGGCCTTAAATCAGAAAGGAGATACATTTTTATAGGATTGTAACATTTAAGACTTGCACCCCTTTCTAATACGCATTGGGGAACCAGGGAAAATGTTATCGGTTCTCTAGGCAACCCCCACATGGAAAGCTTGGCTTTGATTCCCAAACCCTATTTTCTCCTCTTCAGTTAAGGAGGAAAGATGGGGTTGTTTAAAAGGCCTCCTTGGGATTTAAATAGAATCCATGAAGCATCACGTGTTTGAAAGTAGTAACTCTCATGCCTTTATAGGTTGTAACTTCAGCAATGAAAAATCCCCAGAGGCCTGTGGTGCCCCCACTTGGTGTTCACATTCCCTGGTCTCTTAAGCAAGAGGAAAGACTTGTCCATTGCTCTGGATTTTGGACCATGTGAAGTTCATTCTGTGGTGTGCCAGAAGGTTGGGGTTGACTGATTTCTCTTTTTATTAGGAATCCTGAGCTTTCGAAAATGGAATTTTAGCCCAAGGGCAGCTTTGCTTTTGAAATGGATTTTTGTTTCTTCTTGCTCAAGTCCCATTGCCTTGGGAACCATTAAAAGTGGAAGGATGATGATAAGAGAAGGAATGTCTTTATACAGATTGGATGATAGAAAAATTGGGCTGAGAACACCAGGATTCTAGAGTGTTCTGACTTTGCCACTGATTCACTTGTTCATTGGCCTGAGGCGATTCTCTTCATTGTTTTACAACTGAATTTCTCTCTCTGTAAAATCAGGATGCTGCCTTCATTACACAGGTAGAATGGCAAGACGGTTGAGAGTGTGGGCTCTGCAGGCAGATTGCTTTATCTGAATTCTAATTTCACCACTTCCAACTGTGTGACTTTGGGCAAGTTACTTGACACACCTCTGTGCCTCAGTTTCTTCATTTCTAAAGGGAGGATAATAATAGTACCAGTTTTTAGGGTTGTTGTAAGGAGTATGTCATGATATAGGTAAAATCCTTGGCACATCTGTCATCATGAGCATTTTACTTCTTTTACTTCTCTGGAGCTAGTATTGGTATTATTATTATTATTATTATTATTATTATTATTATAACTTAACCAAACATGAAAGTCCAAAGAAATAAAGAAATAAGTACAAATAGAAGTTTAGCTTCAGTCTATTTTATTTTTTTTAACCCAGCCACTTTACATGAGAGCCAAGATTTCAAGAGCTTTTGCAAATTTGGATACACTGGAGGAATTTCACAACTATCAGCACGTGATGTCGGCAAACATTTAAGGAACAAGCAGAGTGATGCGCAGTCGAGGAGCGGAGAGGGTGGCCCCTGTCTTTGTGTGCATGTCTGCGGCTAGGCCACGGCATTTGCAGGATCTCCAGCAGCATCCTCATACCAATCATTTTAAGTAGCATTTGGATTTTACAAACAGTAATTATTTACTTGGGTGAGGTGTACACTCTGTCACTCCCTGGGCTGGGTGAATTGAGTTACAAATAAACAGATGGTTAGAGATGATGCACCCCAAAGTGATCCCTTACAGAGAAGGGAAAACCCAAAGTTACAGAGATGAGGCAAGGAGTCAGGGGAAACCTGACTCTCATTTTGGGTTCATCTTTCCTGAGCTGGCCACTTCTCCATCCTATTCTCTGTTTATGCACGCAAGCTAATTTTCTGCTTTTCCTCGACATACCCTCTTCACTGCTTTCAGCTCTGCCTCCCATGGCCCCATGGCTGTGAGGCACTCAGGCTTATACTAATGTTGGTCCTCTTGGAAAGCTTCCCTTTCTCATCTTCTTATCCATATTTCACTCATCCCTTAAGGCCTAAAGCACCATCTTTCCCTTTCTATGCTGCTCTCATGATTGCTCTCAGCATTCAAAAGAATATAGAGCCAAAAATAAGGGTTCCATTGCTTTGCTATAGCCATAGCACCGTGTCCCTGAGAGTGATCAATACATTCTTTCTTTATGTCTCATTGCACATTTATCGAATGCCTATCATGTGGCACATCTGTGCTAGCAACCAAATGTTATAAGTGGATTTTGTTACCATTTCATAGGTTTTTTTTTTTAAATGAGACTTTAAGATATTAAGTTATTTGCTCAAGGCCCCACAGCGAGTAAGTGACAAGGATGAAGTTTAAATCTGAGTCCATCATTTTCCACCCTTCTGTAGAAACTCTCACGTGCTGAATGTGAATAAGTCACGGAGAATAGGCAGGAGGGATGGAAAGGCCTTCTTAGAAGATCTGGAGATGAGCTTGATGGAGGAATTAGAACTGGTTAGCAGAGTCAGTGGATGCCTGAGTAGGGGTGGGGTGGGCGAGGGTTCAGGACTGAGGACACAAAGGAATGAGAGGCCAAGTGGAATGTTCATAGAAGAGTAGAGGGAAGTGAGGCCTTTGAGATGCCAAGGACCACATGTCTCTGACCTCCTGTCTTGTGGGGAGGCTTGTCTAAGCTTGGCCTGAGTGCTGGGCAGAGGCCTAGTGCCAGGGCAAGAGCACACAGCACAGTGAGAGATTTAAAGATGAATGCAGACTTTGCCCTTAGTTGTGGAGAAAGCCAAATTGGACTCCTTCCTTAGTCACTGAACCTCAGTACTGACATTAGGGCCAAAACTGGGAGACAAAGCTGAATTTCAGAAGCTAGGTAGACAGTTGAATGGAGTGGAGAGGTGGGCGTAAGTATAGGAACAGAGCTTGGGTTCAAATCACATTTGGTGGGTAGAGCTGGTGGGCTGGAGCTTGTTTGAAATAGTTTCAAGGGACAAAGGAAGACCCATGTGGCTTATAGGCACAAGATGTGGAAGGAGAAGACAGTGAAGAGCCTGCGATGGTCATATAAAAAATGTAGTCTTTAAAAAGATCTCTCATACCTCTGGCCTCAGAGTAAGTTATCAGGGGTAGAGGGTAGAGGCAGAGAGCAGGACTGTTGGTGGCAGAATCAGTTAGCTGGTTCGCTGGAAGCAACAGAGATAGAGCGGAATGTCCTAACCCCCAAATTTTGCAGTTACTCTGGAGTGAAATGTGTCTTGAAGAAACTATATTGAGTCCTCTGGAAGTCTCATGTTGTCTGTGGGAGGGCTCAGCATAGAGGCTGAGGGATATTTTGGGGGTTTGTAATTGTCTTCCTTCCACAAATATTCATCTGTTCATTCATAGACTGGTTATCTGTTGAGCACATAATGACATTGTGCTGTGTACCTCTCTGGGCCCTGGGAATAGTGGGGCACAAGGCATCAACATCCCTGTATGCATGGAGACTTACTATAGTGGAAGAGGTAGACATGGAACTAATAAACACACAAATTAAGGTGTAAATTTGAAAAGTGAGTGCTATGAGAGAAATGAAAGAAGGGTCTGATTTAGATCAGGATGAATGGAAAGGCCTTTCTGAGGAACTGATACTTAAGATGAGATCTTAATGATTGGAGTTAATCAGGCAAAGCATTCCGGGCCAAGGAAATAATGTGTGCAAAAGCTTTGAGATAGGAAAGAACTTGTAGTTTCAAGAGAAATCAAGGTCAGTATGTTGTTGGAATTCAGTGAGCAAAGAAGTAGAGGTTGAAGAAGCTGTCAAGGGCCTTGCTCTGCAGGGATTTCAGAATTTATCTTCTACTCAAAGGGAAGCCATTACAGAGACTTAAATAAGGGGATGACCTGATGAGTGGATGTTTTAGCTCAGCCTGCTGTATAGAGAATGGATCGGACAGGGGAAATTAAGATCAATTCAGAGGCTACTGTAGAAGATACAATCACATTCAGAAAGAGAAGTAGCAAAATGACAAAGAAGAGATGACAAAGGATGTGAGGTATACTGTATTTTCAAGGTAGAATCCACAGGACTTTATTATATGCTATACTCTCTAAAAGTGAAACAACTCTTCAAAATCGCATGGAATATGGAGAATCTATGACTGTAAACTTTGTTTTGATGCCAAAGTTTCAATGAAGATGCTGAAGATGCTTATATTCTTTACAACATTGACCAAAAAAGAAACAAATTATGTGTCTTCTCTTGATGGTCCCAGCAAGTTGGTATATTAGGTTAGGAACAGTCAAATCTGGAGTTCTGCACTTTACTAATGTTCTCTTTTTAAAACATTTAGATTCAATTAGCCAATATACAGTACATGATTAGTTTCTGATAGCATTCAATGATTCATCAGTTGCATATAACACCCAGTGCTCACCACAACATGTGACCTCCTTTATGTCCATCACCCAATTACCCCATCCCCCCACCCACCTCTCCTTCCGCAACACTCAGTTTGTTTCCCAGAGTCAAGAGTCTCTCATGGTTTGTCTCCCTCTCTGATTTCTTCCCATTCAGTTTTCCCTCCCTTCCTCTGTGATCCTCTGTGCTATTTCTTATATTCCACATGAGTGAAACCATATGATAATTGTCTTTCTCTGATTGACTTATTTTACTTAACATAATACCCTCCAGTTCCATCCGCATTGATGTAAATGGTAGGTATTCATCCTTTTTGATGGCTGAGTAATCTTCCATTGTATGTATGAATCACATCATCTTTATCCATTCATCTGTTGAAGGACATCTCAGCTCCTTCCACAGTTTGGCTATTGTGGATACTGGGATGCAGGTGCCCCTTCTTTTCACTACATCTGTATCTTTGGGGTAAGTAACCAGTAGTGCAATTGCTGGGTCATAAGGTAGCTCTATTTTTAACTTCTTAAGGACCTCCACACTGTTTTCCAGAGTGGCTGTACTAGCTTGCACTTACTTCCCTTTCTCCACATCCTCACCATTTGTTGTTTCCTGTCTTGTTAATTTTTGTCATTCTGACTGGTGTAAGGTGGTATCTCATTGTGGTTTTTTTTTTTTTTTTAAAGATTTTATTTATTTATTCGACAGGATAGAGACAGCCAGCGAGAGAGGGAACACAAGCGGGGGGAGTGGGAGAGGAAGAAGCAGGCTCACAGCGGAGTAGCCTGATGTGGGGCTCGATCCCGTAACGCCGGGATCACGCCCTGAGCCGAAGGCAGACGCTTAACCGCTGTGCCACCCAGGCGCCCCTCTCATTGTGGTTTTGATTTGCATTTCCCTGATGCCAAGTGATGTGTAGCATTTTTTCATGTGTTTGTTGGCCATTTGGATATCTTTTTTGGAGAAATGTCTGTTCATGTTTTCTGCCCATTTCTTGACTACATTATTTGCTTTTGGGTGTTGATTTGATAAGTTCTTTATGGATCTTGGATACCAGCCCTTTATCTGAAATGTCATTTGCAAATATCTTCTCCCATTCTGTAGGTTGCCTTTTAGATTTGTTGTCTTAGTTGTGGTCATTAATCTCTTGTCTGCTCTAGTTATAGTCATTGGTATAAGACTACAGGCGGATGAATTTCACTAGATATGTATCTCCTAGGCGAGTGGGCCACAAAGGGACAGTGAGGATGTTATGTAAACTGATATCAAGACAATATACACTTCAGCTGTAAAAAAGAATGAAAACTTGCCATTTGCAATGACATGGATGGAACTAGAGTATAATGCTAAGCGAAATAAGTCAGTCAGAGAAAGACAAATACCATATGATTTGACTCATATGTGCAGTTTAAGAAACAAATAAGCAAAGGAAAAAAGGAGATGGAGAGAGAGACAAGTCAAGATGCAGACTCAGAACAAATTGATGGTTATCAGAGGGGAGGTGGGGGGGATGGGTGAAATAGGTGATGGGAATTAAGGAGGGCACCTGTTGTGATGAGCACCAGATGAAGTATGGAATTGTTGGATCACCATATTGTACACCTGAAACTGATATAACACTGTACATTAACTAACTGGAATTAAAATAAAAACTTAAAAAAAAAGACAATACACACAACACAGGGCAAACAGAGGCTGTACTCCTCCAGGATTACCTGATGCTAAGTACATGAATCCATTTGTGTTTTGAGAAGAGGATCTCTTTAGAAATCTTTCTTTCTAGCCAAGTAGCTTTTGGTATTTATTTGAAAATTTAGCTAATAATACCATAATAATACAAATATATAGATGATCTTAGATTTCAATGGCTCTAAAAGCGAGGATATGAAAGAGATCTATAAAGATTTCAAGTTGTTAATTATGGACAAAGAAGTCTTCTGGGTGAAGTCCTCTGTTATAAATGTGTTGTGTTGCATTTTTGAGTAGAAAAAGTACAAAGAAACAACAACAAAATATTTTTCCCCTTTCCAGTCACCTCTCCCCCACCCACCTATAATGCAGGAAAACATTTCAAAAGGAAGAGCAGAGGGCAACCCCAACCTTCCCTTTCTCCTCCTGATGCTTCCCCCCTTTACTCTCTCAGAGAACCAGTGTCTTCAAAAGAAAGAACTGCCAGGGGAGCAGTTCCGTGGGCACCTCCCTGGATATGGCATCTGTGATAAGATTTCACACTTCCCTAATTCAGGGTGCTAGATTGGCAGCAGAGGGAAAGTAAGAGGAATTCCAAAAAACCAGAAAAGGCAAATATCTCTGCCTTGTTCTTTTGAGACGGGAGTCAGGGATCTGGAACTAGACACCAATGTAAACACATCAGAACGATGAACAGGGCCCTAGGGAACCTTTAATGTCCCTAGAAGACAGACAAGTCCTGGCTTTGGAGGTCTTTTTCTTCAGGGCTCTGAGAAAAGATGATCAGAGTCTGAAGGAGGAGAATGGGTGATGCGGCCAAAGGGAAACAAGCAACATCAATTTGCCGCGGGGATATATTCATTTTCCCCAGTCTTCATGGGTCTGAATGCTTCCAACTACCCAGTCAAATGGGTAAGCCAGCCTCTTATTAGACACTCTAGCTAAAAGTCAAGGTACCTGTTGTAATTACCAGCAAATAATGGAGAGCTTAGTCCAACTGACATTAAAGTACAATTTATTGTTAATGAATCACTCAGGGGCCTTCTATATCATTTTAAAGAAAAAAGATAGCCCTTTCTTGTTCAGTGTGGTATAACAGAAGGAGATTCTAGTGTTTCTAGTTAGAAAACTCTTGGATTAGGGGCCCCTGGGTGGCTCAGTTGGTTAAGCATCTGTCTTCTGCTCAGGTCATGATCCCAGGGTCCTGGGATCAAGTCCTGCATCAGGCTCCCTGCTCATTGGGGAGCCTGCTTCTCCCTCTCCCTCTACCTACTGCTCCCCCTCCTTGTGCTCTCTCTGTGTCAAATAAATAAATAAAACCTTAAAAAAAATCTTGGTTTATGTTTATCATCTGTGTGAAAGCAAGTTCCTGTCAGAATGTAAGTTTTATTAGCATGAGTTCACTGATAAACCAACATGTGGTAGGCACTCAATAAGTACTTATTAACTGAATGACATCAGGTGTATTTCTGAACCTTGTTTTCCTCATATTAAAGAAGTAAATGTAATATCTCAGAGAGATGTCATGAAGATAATGGAAGATGTATTATAAAATACCTGACTGGGGCCCCTGGGTGGCTCAGTTGGTTGAGTGTCAGACTCTTGGTTTCGGCTCAGGTCATGATCTCAGGGTTGTGGGATCGAGCCCTACATGGGGCTCCACACTCAGTGCAGAGCCTGCTTAGGATTCTTTCCCTCCCCTTCCTCCTCTGGCCCTTCCTCTGCTCGTGCAGTCTCTCTCAAATAAATAAATAAATGAATACATACATAAATAAAATTCTTTAACCAAAATACCTGACCAGAGAAGATAGTCTGGTTAGAGAGAACCTTGGAATGAGTTCAGTTGTATTGTTGCCTCCAGGCATGATTTGTTCTTTCTCTCTCTCTTTCAAGTTTTATATTCTGTTTCACTTTTACCAGTTTGCTCATGAGCCTTTTATCCCTCAATCTTTTTTTTAAAGATTTTATTTATTTATTTGACAGAGATAGAGACAGCCAGCGAGAGAGGGAACACAAGCAGGGGGAGTGGGAGAGGAAGAAGCAGGCTCCCAGCGGAGGAGCCTGATGTGGGACTCGATCCCATAACACCGGGATCACGCCCTGAGCCAAAGGCAGACGCTTAACCGCTATGCCACCCAGGTGCCCCTTATCCCTCCATCTTAACACCACCTCCAGATAGATTTTAGCTTTATCAGAGAATGCAGGCAATTCTTCATCGAAAACTATCAAACAGAAAGCAGGATCCTGCCATGTATGTTGCCATTGGGCAACTTCTTAGTGTTGAGCTAAGAGTATTTGCATATAAATATTACATGTTGTTCTTTGGGGACTTTTAGCCCATCTAAACAAATGCTTTTGAACAAACAGATCCTTCAGCCAAGTCCCTTTACCTCCAGGTCTGCCACTCCTCCTAGTTTCTGTTTTCTAGCCACCCTAAGTTGCTCTTAGGTCCGGAGTAAACCACATTCTTTCTGGACCTGTAGCTTTCACTTGTCTGCTTTCTCTGCCTGGACTTTCCATCACGCCATCCAGTCTTTCAGGTCTCATTTTAAATGTCACATCCTCAAAGATGCCTTTTCTAATCTCGCAGAGGAGCTCAGATCTCTCAACATCGATCCTGTGGTATCTGTGTTTCTTCTTTCATAGTACTCATCCCACGTGTCATTGCTTCATGGCTCTTTCCCACCACACCATGAGCCTCATGATAGCAGAATCTACTTTGTTCTCCATCACATCCTCTGCGACTGGCACAAGGTAAACACTGACATTTTTTTTTGAATTGAAAATGAACAAACTGAACCAATGCCTCAAAAAGATTTCAGCACTGGAAGGGATCTCAAAAGTATAATGATCCTATTTTCTCAAACAGAAGGCAATAATTATGTGTGATAATGGGTTTCGTTTTTAATTTGTTAGATTGTTTATATGAAAATTCTAATAAACCTGAAAATGAAAGAATCTTCAGTTGCAGATTTAATAATTTGTTTTTATACAAATATTAAAATTACTTGACAAAATGATCAAAAAATATCTGATATGAATGCTTCTTACACCTAAAGTAATCTAAAGTTTAATAAAACAAAAGCCTATGTAGTGGGTTAAGGTTTTTGAAATATTGAGATTTTTTTTCATTCTGGTTGCCTCACAGGCCTTGATTCTAGAGCCAGATGGTTTGGGCTCAAATCCAGTTCCTACCACTTAGTTCTTATTGATTTTAGGCAAGTTACTTTAATTCTCTGTCACATTTTCTTTGTCTCTGAACTGGAATAGTAATAGTAGCTGCCAAAGAGGATTATTCTGAAGATTAATTGAGATAATACATTTAAAATTATTAGAATGGTGCTTGGCACATTGTTCTCAATGTTATATTAGTATTAATATCAATATTAGTATTATATCATCATCATCATCCAGAGAGAATATGCACAGCTGAAAACAAAATAATCATTGCTTAGCTTTGCGTTTTAAAATGCATTTAAAACTCTGTAATAGAGTGACATCAGCAAAAATGGCAGAGCAAGGACCTCTGAAAATTCCATGAAAGCAGCAAGAAAACTGGCAAAATATAGAATCAACTTCTTTCTGAATTCTGGAAATTAATTAAAGGGTTGCAGCACTCCAGAAAGCATTTATTCAAGGAAACAGCTGATTCTCAATAACAGTGAACTTTGTGGCGTTTTAACTTGTTCTATTCCTATGCCCCACTCTCCAGCTCCACGGTACTTTGAAAACCAATGGCCTATAATCAAGATGAAAACCAGCAGTGTGGTAGCCATTGGAAAGGACAGAATGGGGTTGGTGCTCCTTCAACAGCTCAGAGAATTGTCATTACTTGACCTGTATGATGGTTCTCTGGAAAAGAGTCATTTCAAGACTATCTTTATTTAACTTGGAGTCCCCCCCTCCCCCACCACTGCAAAGAGCATTTTCCCCTGGGACAGCGTGTTTGTTGAAAACACTTAGGAGGATTTGTTAAATTTTGTGGCTGGCTGAGGTAGTACATAACAGTTGAAGCAAACAATAGGCTAAACAAAACATTTAAAAGGAAAAAGTAAAGGGTGAGAAGTCTACAGGTTCGTTGATAATCTCTGATATATTCCTGGGAATTTAGAAGGTCCTGTGCACATGTAGGTGTCTATGCATACCAAGACCTGTGTATATGTTTGGGAAAGACCCGAGAAAGTCCTGAGCTCTCACCTCTGATTGACCTTGGGCTCTACAGAAGGTAAAGGCTAGGGCAAAGTTGTCAACTGCCTGGCTAGATACTGAAGGCATGTCCCAACATACACACCCAGCCCTTCAGCAAAGACTGGTAAATTTACTGTTTCCAGATATTTAAGGTTCCAGATGTCCAATTAGTAGGTCACCACTATGCTAATGGAGTAGAGACTGTAGCAGCATGAAAATAATGCAAACTTTTCAAAGTCAATTCAGAAAAGTCACAAAACAAACAACAACAAATAGCAACAACAACAAACCCTGAGTAGGGGCAGAATTTTATTTCCAGAGTTGCCACATTATATTATTTTAAATATCTAGTTTGCAACAAACATTCTAGACTTTCAAAGAAAAAAGAAAGTATGGCCCATGTATAAGACAATAACAACAAATCAATAGAAACTGCCCCAGAAGAAGCTCAGATATTGGACTTACTAGATAAAGACTAAATCAGCTATTTAAAATATCTTCAGAGATCTACTGGGAATCATGTCTAAAGAACTAAAGGGAAGTAGGAGAATGATGTAGAGATAGAATAAAGAGATAGAGATAAAGAGACAGAAAATATAAAAATGGACCACTTTGAAAGTCTAATAATGGAAATGAAAAGTTCACTATAGGGATTCAACAACAAATTTGAGCAGGTGGAAGGAAGAATCAGGAAACTTGAAGATATATCAATTGAAATGGTCCTGTTTGAGGAGCAGAAAGAAAAAATAATGAGGGAACATGAGCAGAGACTCAGAACCCTCTGGGACACCATCAAGCATACATATGTATAATGGGAGTCTCAAAAGGAGAGGAGAGAGAGAAAGAGGCAGAAAGAATATTTGATGAAATCTCTGAAAACTCTCCAAACTTGGTGGAAAGTTTATAACAGAGATGATAGCCTGAAAACTAAAGAGTTTTTGGTTTGCAAAAGCCAGGGTTTGGAGGGAGGAAATTCCTCCGGCCCATTTAATTTAAGGCATACCATCTACACATGGTATAAGGAAATATGTATATCAATGTCAAATGTTTCCAACCAGACGGAGAGGAGATAGGACTTCTTTCTGGGCTAATTGGAGGAGTTCAGAGCATTTGAAGAAGATTAAAGTTGAGGTGTTCGTGTGGGGCTTTGCACTTTGTACCCTCTCTCTCAAGAAAAGAATTCCGATTGGGTGTGGGTGGAAATCTCAGGTAGGTCTAGGGATGCCTCAGTCCTTCTGGAGTTCTGGGAAGTGCACCCTGAGCCAATGTGTGGGTCAGAGTGGAGAAGTAAAGGAAGCACAGGATGTTTAGGTGGAAAGGGTGTGAAAGAGTTGGCTTGTTTATCTCTCCTTCTCTATGGGGATGGAACAGATCTGAAAATTACTTTGCATGTCTTAGTGGGACCCAGAATGAGGTTCATACCTGAGGGTGGGTGTGTCTGTCAGAGGGTCACCATGGTGTGAAACAAGGGATCTCAGAATAGAGGTCATGGGAAAACAATTCAGCAAGGGATAGGATGAGAGATGTGGCTAAGTGGCAGAGGATCTGCAGTGTCAATGAGAGCCACTGTGGGAGAGGCCACCACACCCCCAGGCTTCCCTGAAGCACCAAAGTAGCAAAGAGGACAGATTACTTCAGCCTGAATGTGACCGTGATCACAGCAGAAACAGAGGCTGCCCAAGGCTTGGTGAAACAAGCCACACCTCAGGAAGTCTAGTGAGAACAGAGATGACACATGGACCAATGTCCTTCCTCTGATGCTAGAACGATACACAATTCCCCCTGGAACTTAGATTATTCTGGAAAAAGAGGAGAAAGAAAAGAGAAAGGTAGAGAACCATAAGAGACTACATTTGAAGATTTAAGATACTTAAGTCTCTAGAAATGGCCCAACCTAGTGTTCTACAACCTGAGGAGATGGGATCTTGAGAGCTAAATTTAAGTTCAAGCTTAGACAAAGAGAAATATATCCTTGCACATCTGGACTCAAATTGTAAAAATGTATTTCCACCCTACCAATTTAGATTATTCTTTATTTAATTCCAAATTACACATATCTTGCATTATATGTGCATTTAATTGTGTAAATTAAATGCCCCACAAAAAAAGAGAGAAATATTCTTTGATTTGTCTGGGAAAGTTCATCCACCATCCTAGTCAGTAAGTGTATGCCCCTGAGTGAATGGGAGCTGAGACATGTGAACAGGCCATTTTGCTAGTTCTGCTCAACACCCCAGGGCTTCTCATAGAGTGAAAATCTCACCAAACTGAGTATGATTCTGTTGATGAAGATACTAACTTTTATAACCTCAATGTGTGTCAGGTTATTTCACCTGGTGTTCAACTCAAGAGACAACAATCTGTTCAGCAATGGAGCTGAATTTACTGAGAAAGTATAGTAGCCTCCAACATGGAATCTTCCTAAGGGATTATCAAGGGGAATTTGCCAAAATGTGCTTTTCTCCATGCATGCTAACATTTGAAACTAACCTTAAGGTAAGGTAAGACTTCACTGTAGATCCAAGTTTTTGGCTGAATATCCAGAGAACATCTGTAGACACATTGCCTTTAAAGAGCTTACAGTGGCTTTATGTTTGTAGGTTCATTTTTCTTCAATAACTTTCCAGATCAAGTTAAATTAATGTTTACCTTTCTCAAAATATTGGGATGATCACCCTAAAATAAGTTCAAATGTGGTATTTCAATATCTTCTTGTAACAAAGTACTAATGTTTGAGAAAAAAGATGGCCTTGTGGATTTAGTTTCTTATGTACTGGGGTCTCTCAAAGATGAACAAACATTTGGAGCCAACTGGAATTCAACACTGAGTTAAAGCATTCAGTTAGCTAAGCACAGTTGCCAAGTCCTTGGCAACAATCCTGAAATGGGGGTCATTGCAAGTGGGGCCCTTTTTCTAAGTCTCAACAGACTCCAGGGTATATCTGAGCATTTTTCTTTTTTCTATTTGTCAAAAAGTCAAAAAGGGGGATTCAGCATCGACTTTTTTTTTTCATTTTTGTCAATTTAGGAAGTCTTTGTTTAAAATTGAATTTTTATTTTATTTTATAGATTTATTTATTTGTTTGAGAGAGAGAGAGAGAGTGTGTGTGTGGAGGGGGGTGGGGCAGAGGGAGAGAATCTCAAGCAGACTCTCTGCTGAGTGTGGAGCCGGACACAGGCCTGAATCTCACGACCTTAGCTTAAACCAAGATTCTGATGCTTAACTGACTGAGCCACCCAGTTGCCTCAAATTTTTATTTTTAAAAGGTAAATACATGTACACAGTTTTTAAAGTAAAATAATGATACTGGATTTTATCTATCTCCTAATTCTTTTTTCTAAGAGGTAAAAACTTTCACCTTCAAAAATAGCTAAAATAAGTTAGCATTTTTCTAGCATTTATTTCTGTATTTCTAAATAATATACTACTATTACTTTTTTCAGTTTTAGATCTCATCTGTAGACTTCCTACTATGGCAGATGAGGATTAAGTTTTCTTCCCACCCACCCCATCCCAATGTACACATGGGACCTATAGAGAGCATCAGTTGTGGAGAGGTCACCAGACAGGAGCTGTGACTGAAGGTCAAGGAACATAGCTGCATCCAAAATGCACCCCTGGTGGCTGGGATCAGGGTAAAGGTGGAATCAATATCCAACCTCTCCTGTCCTTTGATTTCTTGCTCTAACCATTGATAGCAGTGGCAGATACTCACTGGCTAAACCCAATTAGAAGCCAGAATATAAAGGGCCCTGGGTCATGCAGTCTACAGAGGTCAGCTGTCTAAGGCCAAGATAGATATAGAACAGAGAACAGTAGCACATACAAATCTTGTTTTCCTTGAAGTAAACAATTGCCTCACTTTTGTTGTTGTCTGTTTGCTATGTTTTCTATTGCACTGTAGACACAAAAATGGATATTTTGCCCTGATTCCAATACAACTAGGTACTTTTCACCCTGGGACAATTAAAAAATAACAGGCTCTGTCTGGTTCTGGCCCCCCAAGTAATGAAAACTTGAATATTTCTCATAAATCTGGACTCCCCAACAAAAACAACTCTATCCCTAATTTTTACTGAATGTCTGATAAGTCACAGCTTCTGTGAAGGAGATAATCATGTGAGAAAGTTTTTTTTCCATCAAGAGCAGACTAATGTAAACTCGGTAGTTGGGTAATTTTCTGTTTTCTTTTTTCCTCTAAAAAGTTGTGTTTTTAATTTGTGAGCCAGTCCTTATGGTTCTGACTTTCCTATAGTCTTTGCAGGTAACATTTTTTTTTCCTTTTCTAAATGTTTCTGTCTCCAAGTCTTCCTTTGACATTACCTATCAGTAATTCATCCAGAAACTTGCTGATAGACCTGAAAGTTTCTTCTCAATGTTTAGCACATTGGGTATTCAATCAATTTCTACTCTCAAGAAAGTAGACAACAGTCTTTTGCCTAGGAAGGGAAAGAGTGATTTTTGGCTACACAAGGAAGAGGAAAATGATGGGGAGAAGGGATCAGATGTTCTAAATATTCTTTAGACAGACTTACATAATGATCATGTTTTTTTGCTCAACTTCTCTGCTTGCCTTTGGCATTTACTGGTGTCTTCAGTTTCTAAGGCTATGAGGGATGCTTATTATCAACTCCCTCTCTGCTTTCAAAAGTTTAGAATTCAACTATTTCCACTTTGCTAAATCAGTTACTACTTACCCATTTGTATTCTAGCTTCCAAAATTTGTGTTGATCTCATTTGTCTGCTTTCATTTTCTCTCTCATTTTTTCATTCCTAGGGGCTTTTTCTATTATTATTATTATTTGCTTTCATTTCATGAGATTTTGGCAGGGAGAGGACTAAAATACATGCATTCAATTAGCTACATTTAATTAGATGCCAGAAATGCTTCTTCGGGGCACCAAAAAAGCTAAATTCCAGGATTCATCATTCTTTCACATACATGTATTTCTGGTATGAATCAATTTGTCTTGGATTTATCAAAACTAGTCATTTTGAACATCTTCTGTGCACACTTTATGTCCTCTTGGCCCCACCTCTTACTCTGGGCACTGCTTGTGGTACATAGTTTCTTGCAGGTTTAGGCTAGCTGCTTGCAGTTTTATTCTGATTGTGTCTTATTTCAGCCTCTCGTTCCTGCCCTAGAGCATCTCTGATACTGAGGAGTGATGTCCACAGACTCTCTGGACACTCACGCATGGACAAACAGGAATTCCAGGGGAATTGAATATCCATGGTGTCATGCTTGATCAATGGGGGGCAATAGCCAATGAACGAATGCTTCCTTCTTTGGTACTGGGCAGATAGTTCTCAGATGCTTTGTGGAAGATTTCACGACGCCTTGACTTCGGTCAGTGGAACCTGAGCAATAGACTCAGCCACACCAAATGGGACTTGTGACCTATAGAATTGTGACCCAATAAATAGGTGTTGTTTCAAGCTAACGTTGTGGTGATTTGTTACATAGCAATGGAAAACAAATACAGTCTGCTCCTGTATTGCTCAAGCAGAGCCTGAGACCAAGACTTATGTGCTCCTACTTTATCGGGGAGTGCAACTCCCGAACGGGGAGCAAAAATAAGGGAAAAGTAGAGTGATGCAGTAAAGGAGGAAAATGAAATGGGACAATGTTTATTAAGAGTGACTGAGTCCTACCCATGTATTGCATGGTGCACTGGGTGTTATACGCAACTAATGAATCGTGGAACTTTACATCAAAAACCAGGGATGTACTGTATGGTGACTAACATAATATAATAAAAAATATTATTATAATAAACAAAAAAAGAGTGACTGATTCCCTCATTTTGAAGAACAGTTTCTTGAGAGACATATAAATTATTGCTTCTCAGGATAGTTCTCCCAGATGAGAAAGGAAGAAGAATTACTGAGTTATTTGTTGGCTCCTGTCTCTTTTGGAGAGGTTCTCCCCCATTGGGTGTTAACTCCCCTGTACTTGCTGAGTGCGTATATGAAACCTCAGCATCAACAGGAAAGCTACAGGTCAGGAAGGGAGATACATGAGTGAAGTGAGGGGCTGTTGGTCTCCCTAATTGGAGTTGCTTCCATTTACATACAGTTGGCTGCCACAGTGTTGGCTAAGCTGGTACAAGAGGCCAAAGGCCACGGAGAAGGCACGGGGGAAAGGATCTGAAGTGGCACAGAAGAACTAACTGAAACAGTAGGAATGGTCTCTTGGTATCCTCTTTTATGCGGAGATAGCTGAAGAAATGGTTAAAATCCATCATATTTTGTTTGGACTGAATAGTTTCTTTGACAGAGATCACTAACTGCAGTTGCAAAATCCAGCATAATGTTTGCTGTAAACAGGATATCTAATCCTGCTGGAGCATCTCCATAAAAATTGTTCTAGGCATCTCCGAGGAACTTTGATGTCCCATAGCAAACTATTCACTGTCAACTCTTTTCTAGTAAACATAACAATTTTCTCTCAGAATTTCTTTTCCAAACATGGTTTCTTATTTAATACAGAGTTGATTTGGAGAGTATCCAATGAGATAGATACAACCTTTTGATTTGTAAAGCATTCTCCAAGAGTAAACACAGATTTGTAATATCAACCCTTCTGAAGTTCAAATTATGCTGACATTTGTCTGCAGTTACTTTGAAGGCTTTCCAATTTTCCCCTTAGTCTCTGGGTCCAGGGAAGAGATAAGCTTTCTTCCAGTGGTTTTTATCATCATCATCATCATCATCATCATCACCAAGAAAACTTTTCCCAGACTCTCAGAAGTTTCCCCCTCATGTCTTCTTTGGTCGAATTGTATCACCTCTTCACCCTTAGCTGCAAGAGAGGCTGGGAAAGACAGTATCTGACATTTTCACAGCCTGTTATGGGAGGTGGGTTCCAATACACTTGGAGAAAGGGAAAGAAATGGCTGTGTAAGGACAACTCAGCAACTACATTTCCTGTTTTCTTCATTTCCATCAGTCTTGTCTCTTTTAAGACTTATTCCAGATCACTTGACTAAAACTGGAGACAGTGAATCTTCTCAGCCATATGTTTACAGACCAGCTTCAGAATAGGTGATTTCGATCAATGGTTCATCTCATCCATTATCTGTTGATTCTTAGTACGGTCACTCTCAGAGGGTAAATTTTTAAGTTCAAGGGGTACCTTTCTCTCCCACTAACATTGATTAAGATGGGCAGGGGTCACAATTTTCAAACAGTTTTGAGTTTGAATCTCTTTGGCTACTTGACACATTCGTTACTTGTTTGATCCCTGAAGCATCTGAGCTTCCAACTGCTTAGAAAGAAAGAAATTAGGAAAGTCATTTACCCATCATCACTGGGTAAATTACATATAAGAGAATGCAGATGAATTTTTCAGACTAATGAAACTTATTTCTTGAATAATAGGGGCTCTCAGGAATACTGAGGTAAGTCAGGGCCCCCATGGTCTGCTGCTTCTCACTGCTGCACTTGCTTCTTTTCCACGTGCTTTTTCTTATCTGCATTGGCTTTACACAAAGGACTGCCGAGCTTAAAACAATTTTGTCTAAAATAAAAGCGAGTGGTATTTGACTTGTGGATTCTTCTAAGTTTCCCATCAGTGTCTGCCTCGGACAGCTGCCAAGTGAGATATGCCGGTATTTGATTTCATGGCCACCTAGGGGAGGCTCTTCCTGGGAAGACCCAAGGGGAGGAAAGTCTTTGAGAACTTCTGTCAGCATCCTATATTTCTAGCACAACCCCTTCATTTGATGGAGGCCTGGAAAAATTTCATCATGCAGTCAGTTAGTGGAAGAGGCCAGGCCAGAATTCAGATCTTTGGTGTTTTATCCCATGTACGTGGACATGGACCTCTTTGGGCAGCTTGCTCAGTTTTGCCCACATCAAGTAGAAACTCCATTGGAAAGAGCTGAGACTTTGTCCTATTTGCAGTCATATTCATGGCACCCTGAATGTGTGCATTGGGTGCTCAATAAAGATGGAATGATTGAATACTATATTTTTTTCTCAGTTTCCTTTTCGAAGTATTATTATTCTCATTATATTCTTCTAAATTGGGTTTTGTTGTAAGGGGGAAGAAGAGTGTAATAATCTTGTGAGGAGCAAAGGCCTATAAAAATTAGAGCCTTGGAAAATGAACATCTTTGTGCATTACTACTGTGTCAGTACAGAATGCAAGGAGCAGGGTTTGGGGGTGCAGGTCTGAACCTGGGGAGCAAACTCGGAGTGTACTACAGAGGAGAAGAAGAAGAAGAAAAAAGAACACTAGTGAGGAAGGATGTCCTGGAGGAAGAGAAGAATTGAAGTATTTTTGTAGAGCAACCCCAATAAGAAAATACATCCTGGGGCACCTGGGTGGCACAGCAGTTAAGCGTCTGCCTTCGGCTCAGGGCGTGATCCCGGCGTTATGGGATCGAGCCCCACATCAGGCTCCTCCGCTATGAGCCTGCTTCTTCCTCTCCCACTCCCCCTTCTTGTGTTCCCTCTCTCGCTGGCTGTCTCTATCTCTGTCGAATAAATAAATAAAATCTTTAAAAAAAAAAGAAAGAAAGAAAATACATCCTTATTGGGCATCGAGTGAGTGAGAATATTCTCCCTGCTCTCTATGTTTCTGTGTGGAAGAACTTCAGCTAGAGTTATACTCCTGGCCTCTCCTCACCCCTGAGAGGAAAAATGGAGCATGCTTTGCACAGCTCCTTTTTCTTTTTCTTTTAAAGATCCTCCTGCCTAGTTTTCTCTCCGCCATGTCTTAAGGGGCCTGCCCTTGAGGGTGAGGCCTATGGTGGTGTAGCTGTGCTTGTCTAAGTCTGAGGTAAAGCTGTATATGCCTACTGTGGCCACACGTCAAAGCCATATTCTACGATTCCCACTTTCATCAGTACAGTAGTCCTTCTTTGTGGGGAGTACGCTCCAGGATCCCCAGTGGATGCCTGAAACTGCAGACAGTACTGAACCCTACATAGACTATGCTTTTTCCTATACGCACACACCTGTGATTAAGTTTAATGTATAAATTAGGCCTGGTAAGAGATTAACAACAATAACTAATAACAAAATAAAACAAATATAATAATATACTGTAATAAAAGTTACGCGAATGTGGTCTCTCAAAATATCTTATTGTGCTGCACTCACCCTCCTTGTGATGATATGAGACAATAAAATGACGTGAGTGACAGGAATTGTGACAGCGTTAGGCTACAGTTGACCTTCTGACAGATGTCAGAAGGAGGATCACCTGCTTCACGGTCACCATAGTTGACCGCGGATAACTGAAACCATGGACAGCAAAACTGCAGATTAGGTGGGAGAACGATTATAACCAGATTGATGTTCTGATCTCCATCTGTCTGACTTCTGTTGGCTCCAAACATGGGAGAGGAAAATAAACTCTCACAGACTGACCGTTAAAATCTCTGTAGTATGTTTTGGCTGCTGGCATTGATGTTTCTGAGAAGCTGGAATTTCTTGCTTTAAAACAGAATTATGGTAATTATTACCACTTACCGAGAACATACATGTCAGGTACCATGCTATCTACTTCATGTGCATTATGTTGCTGGATCGGTCCCATCATCATCCCATCTATAAAATTATTTTAGTAAGGTAAGAATTCTTCCATGTTCAACGTGGCTATTAAGCAGTGGAAGCAGCTTTTGAACTAACTTTTATCTGATTCTTAATCCTGTTCTTAACTACCAGTTTATCACGTGTCCCATAGCTATTCAACTAAAGAACTGTAAGGAGAAACAGGAGAAAAAGTGTTTTGGAAGAAGGAAAGAAAGTCCTGTGACAAACACTATGGGCTAATATAGGGTATTGTCGAGCAAGAAAGGTTGTCTTCTAGAAAACATTGGCCCAAAGTGGTCCATTTGAATGAATATATTATCTGCAGTTATTTCAAGAAAGACTATTCCACGAAAAAAAATGCTCTTATATTCACTTCCAAAGAGCAGTTCGAATTTCAGAATGATTATTTTTTTCCCCATGTATCCCCCCGCCCTCTTTTTTTTTTTTCTCTCCCCAATCCTTTGTCTCCTGTCCACCCTCAATAAACAACATCTGCTAATCCATACCCGGTTTTCAGTGCCTTTGGAAAATTTTAAAATTCTTACCGTTGCTCAGTTTCTCCATTTGAAAATGCACAGAGATTGTTACTATGACTCTCTATCTGGGTGTGGGTTATGATGAATTCTATAAAGTTTGTGACATACTTTGAAGGTGCATGATTAAGTGTTAAGCTTTTCTGTCTGTACAGATTTAAGTATTTTTATACCATATGCACATTTAAACTTAAGGAGTATTTTCTATTCTGCTGATGGCTTCTCCAAAAAAGTCTTAGAACCAATTGTGTAACATTGAAAAGTGGGATCTTCCAAATGAATCCCAACTCAGATTTCCCTTTCCCACGATTATAAGATGTAGAGCATTTGTAATGATCTTTGCTGAGTCAGGCTCCTTGGGGGAGGGATCGGTTTCATCATTTCAAAACATCCTCGCAAAACTCCAGCCCATTCTCATGTCATAACTTGCCGAGTAGGGTCGTTCCCAGGCAGCTGGGAGGGTAACACAGGCACAGGCAGGAGGAGAAGCATTAGGGCATTGGAAACGCTCTCCGGGGTGCTGCCAAAGACAGTCACAGAAACCTCACAGCAACGCATAACCCTTGAGCAAATCTAGCAGGCACTAGGAAAGAACAGAAAAGGACGGAACAACTTCAGGTCTAGGAAGGCCAGACAGAAACAAGGCTGGGCGGGTTGGTATTTTAAAGATTTGTACTCCTGCCTGGATTCTTGTTTTCCTACTACCACTTTGTTCAATAAAGCGTTTCAGTGGCTGAGCAGGGCCCCAGGAGTGCCGTGGAGAGTACCAATCAATGGGAGGAGAGGCCAACGGGGGAGAAGTCGCACCTCAGCCCTGGGTTTGATGGGCTACCTGCAGCTTCTGTGCAACTTGCTTAACAGGCCTCTGATGAGTGTAGAGATGTCCAGCGCGAAGCAATGAATCACTCCCAGGAGCGGTGGTGAAGGTCATCTGTGAGGCAGCGGGGAACCCAGGAAATGGAACATCAGGGTCCTGTAGAGAAGGACAGCAAGGGTTGCCATTCCCCACCCCCACACCTTTGTTTTTCTGCCGTCCTTCTGGGCTTTCCAGCTAAGGTCACTGAACTCTTACCTCATCCTCTGGTAGCCTTGATCCTCACCTTCAAGGCTGCTTTGGGCTTGGCTGAAGGAAAGCTTTGCTGAAAGCCTAGAAGTAAAAATACAAAATTCCTCTAGATGTCCCAAATATCCTTTAGCTTTTCTAAAATATTTACGTGTGACTGAACAGTCACATTGCAGCTTTCTACAGAAAACTTCCTGCGGCAGCCTTCCACCTCCTTCCTCGCTAGCCTCCCTACACCCAGCAGTCTAGCTCTGGGTCAGAACTTATTTAGATTCATTTGCACAAAGTAATAACATTTAACTAGTAATTAGTTCCAGCTTTTTGAGCATCTGCTAATATGTGGTGGGAGACCTCAAATTCAATGGACTCATTTTTAATGAATGTCAAATAGGAACTAATCTGTCGTTATTATATTATTTATTCTCTCTTCCCTTAGAGGGACATCAATCTGTCATGGGGAGTACATCCCTCTCTTTAGCAAGAAAGGGAAAACTTGATGGGCAGAATTTTTTTTTTAACCTTTTCAACAAACCAGGAGACCTTGGACTTTGGATCCCTTCCTTCACCTTCTTCTATTTTTTTTTTTTATCATCACAACTTGCCCAAACTAAATTTGAAAGAGTTGGCCTACAAAATTCTTTTTTATCATTAGACTGTGAGAAGAAATTTAAAAATTACAGAGAGAAGAGACTGATAACGCTCAGAATAAATATGAGGAGGAGCTGAGAGCAGCGGGGTTAGCAGGGCTATTGGGTTGACCCCTCTAGGCAAGTACTGTCAACAGAAACACAATGTCAGCCATGTACAGCACTTTAAATTATTTAGTAGCCACATTAAAAAAAAAAATAAAAAGGAACAGGTGAAATTGATTTGAAGAACGTATTTTATTTAACTCATTGTCTTCGATGTACAACATAATTTCAATTCAGATGAGGTGCATTTCAAGTCTTACCACCCACACGTTGCTAGCGACCACTGTACTAGACACCCTAACCATGAGCTGCCATATTCCCCTTCATGATGGCATCTCACCAGCTTTGCTTTAAAACTCAGAGCCCAGATCTTCTTAATGGAAAGCCCAGGCCTTGCTTGTGTATTTAAAAAGCATGCTGTTGGTTTCCTTTTTAGCTTTAATCTTCATTTCCTCTTGGCTCAGCCCACTTGGAATAATATCCTAAAAATTGATACTAGGTGAAAGGGGTTACGGGAAACTGGATTGTGTCAGGGAAAGGATCAAAGCCAGACTCCCTAAATGGAGAGTTCTGTGTTTAGACCTTATGCTTCTTTCTCAAGTAGGAGGTCCTCCAGCTGGTCTACCATAGTAAAAAATATTTATCTTTGTAACAAAGTTTATCCTTTAATTCCTAGTCAGAACACAGGAATTCACATCAGACATTTAATAAATAATACATATGTTCACACTTATTTTTCAAAAGTAGTGTTCTTTTCCCACATAAAGAAGTACTTCACTGGCAGTGGCCATGGGGTAGAAGGCAGGCTCATTCCTGTGGGAGTTTTTGGAGTGGCCAACGGTATGGAATGGGGGAGTTAACCCACAAGGTCATCACTGTATCCAAGTTTTCAGAGCTCAGGGAAGTCAGGAATCTCTCATTCTCCAGCTTCATTCCCTTTCTTAATTTTAAAGTCTAGGCAGGAAGTTTTAAATCCTTTTTTTTTTTT
>NW_024423675.1:1565472-1580152 GCF_017311325.1 Ursus maritimus
TTTTTTTTTTTTCCACCCACCTTCTCCCTGGGTACAGGAGGCCTGTTCCCAAAAGTTTATCCACACTTTTGAGCCCATCTTGCTCTTTACCTAGAGTATAATTAGCATGGCAAGTAGCTGTGCTGTAGGCGAATGACCCCTTCACTTAAATGTCTTCTTAGAAGACAGGGTCTGTCACTTCTTTACTAGGTGAACTTTGTGCAAGTTACCTGACCTAAGTTTTTGTTTTTTCATTTGTAAAGTGGAGATAATAATGTTTACCTCACAGAACTGTTGGAAGGATTAAATGAGGTAATGTGTGTGAAAGCTGGGTGGAATCTGTAAAACTTTGTATATACTTCCGTTGTTAATAGTATTCTGGTGGGGTTCCAAGATCTATTCCTGCTGAATTCTCTGCCTATTCCAACCTTTTTTTTTTTAAAAGTTCACGGGGGCTCTTGACCCTTCCCTATCCTGAATCTTAGCTCTTCAAGCTTTGCCTACCTCTTTTCAGACTGTCTGGTCCTGCGATCCTTGCTGAGTGGGCAATGGGCCACGTGACTACATGCCTGGCCACACTGAGGGTTAGAGGAAGACACCTAACTCAAGCTGGGTCATATATTTTTTTCTCTCCCTGGAATTGGAGATTGGGACCCAGGGTGTTTATTAATTGCTTGAATCTGAAATGGTTTTGAATGCCAATTCTTAAATATAGCACTGCCCTATCCCCAACCGGGGGTCTCTGAGAATCTTTCATGGGGTCCTCAAAGTTGTGACAATTTTTATAATAATGCTAAGTGATTATTTGTCTTTTTTACTGGGCTTTTTTGCTGATGGTATAAGAACAAAAGAGCTAGCATCTTGGCATGAATCAAAGCAGTGGCACCCAACTGTAGTCATTATATGTTTTCACCACCATACACTCACAGTAAAAAAAGAGGGGGAAAAAGAAAGAAAATAAAAATCAAAAGCCAATTTCTCTCCCTCTCTCTTTCCCTCTCTCTCACTTTTAGAGAGGGTGGAGGGGCAGAGGAGAGGGAGAGAGAATCTTATGCAGGATCCATGCCTAGTGTGGAGCCCAATGTGGGTTTGATCTCGCAACCCTGAGATCATGACCTAAGCCAAAACCAAGAGTTAACGCTTAACTGACTGAGCCACCCGGCTGTTCCAAAAGTCAGTTTCTCTCAAGAATGTTCTTGAAGAAACAGTAAGAATTATTAATTTCATTAAGTCTTGATCCTTGACTACATGTCTTTTTAATATTCTGTGCGATGAAAAGGGAAGTATGCAAACAGCACTTCCATTGCATACCAAAGTAGGAAGCTGTCTTGGGGAAAACCGCTCATATGATTGAGTTGTGAGCTAAATAAGTAGCTTTTTAGAGAAGCACCATTCTTTTACTTGAAAGAACAAACTATGGTTTCTCAGACCCAGGTATTTAGCAAATATTTTCTTAAAAAATGAACTGAGTTTTCTTGTCACTTCAAAGAAAATAACAGAATTTTTTGCCAATGATAAAATCTGAGCTTCCAAATGAAAACTGGAATTTTGAAAACCTTTTTCTCTGCCACCATGAACTTGATAGCTTTTCAGTCCTTAAAGATTTTTCTGATGGAATCGTAGTGATGTTGACAAATGTGATTTAAAAAATATATTTATATATTTTCATAGAACTAGAACAAACAATCCTGAAATTTGTATGAGACCTCAAAAGTCCTCAAATAGTCAAAGCAATCTTGAAAAAGAAAAATATAACTGACTGTATCACAATTATAGATTTTAAGTTATATTATAAAGCAGTAGTAATTAAAACAGTGTGGTACTGGCATAAAAACATATAGACACATAGATCAATGGGATAGAACAGAAAATCCAGAAATAAGCCACAATTATATGGCCAATTAATCTTTGATGAAGGAGGAATGAATACACAATGGGAAAAAGACAGTCTCTTTAACAAATGGTGTTGGGAAAACTGGACAGCCACATGCAAAAGGATGAAGCTGGACCACTTTCTCTCACCATACACAAAAATAAACTCAAAATAGATTAGAGACCAAAATGTGAGACCTGAAACCATAAAAAATCCCTGAAGAGAGCACAGGCACTAATATGACATCAGCTGTAGCAACATTTTCCTAGACATGTCTCCTGAGGCATGGGAAATAAAAGCAAAAATAAACTATTGGGACTACATCAAAATAAAAAAGTTTCTGCACAGTGAAGGAAACAATCAACAATACTAAAAGGCAACCTACAGAACAGGACAAGATATTTGCAAATGACATATCTGATAAAGGGTTAGTACTCAAATATACAAAGAACTGATACAATTCAATACCCGAAAAACAAATAATCCAATTTAAAAACGGGCAGAAAACATGAACAGACATTTCTATAAAGAAAAGATTCAGATGGCCAACAGACACATGAAAACATGCTCAACATCACTCATCATCAGGGAAATGCAAATCAAAACCACAGGGAGATACCACTTCACACCTGTCAGAATGGCTAAAATCAACAGCACAAGAAACAAATGCTGGTGAGGATATGGAGAAAAAAGGAACCTTTTTGCACTGTTGGTGGGAATGCAAATTGGTGCAGCCACTGTGGAAAATAGTATGGAGGTTCTTCAAAAAATTAAAAATAGAACTACATTATAATCCAGGATCGTACTACAGGGTATTTACCTAAAAAATACAAAAACACTAATACAAAGGGATACGTGCATCTCTATATTTTTTTTGCAGCATTATTTGCAATAGCTGAACTATAGAAGCAGCCCAAATGTCCATCGATAGATGAATGGATAAAGAAGATGTGGTATATATATGTATATATACACACACAATGGAATATTATTCAGCCATAAAAAAATGAAATCTTGCCAGTTACAACAACATGGATGGTGCTGGAGAATGTAATATTAAGCAAAATAAGTCAGAGAAAGACAAATACCACATGATTTCACTCATATGTGAATTTAAGAAACAGAACTCCATCAAGTGTCCAACTCTTGATTTCAGCTCAGGTCATGATCTCAGGGTTGTGGGATTGAACCCCACATGGGGCTCTGAGCTCAGCATGCAGTCTGCTTGAGATTCTCTCTCTCCCTCTACCCCTGCCTGCCCCCCAAAATAAACAAATAAATCTTTAAAAAAGAGAGAGAGAGAGACAAGCTAAGAAACACTCTTTTTTGTTTTAAAAAGATTTTATTCATTTATTTGATAGAGAGAGACACAGCCAGTGAGAAAGGGAACACAAGCAGGGGGAGTGGGAGAGGAAGAGGCAGGCTCACAACGGAGCAGGGAGCCCGATGTGGGGCTTGATCCCAGGACTCTGGGATCATGCCCTGGGCTGAAGGCAGATGCTTAAGGCCACCCAGGTGTCCCAAAGAAACACTCTTAATCATAGAGAACAAACTGATGGTTACCAGAGGGGAGGTGACTGGAGGAATGGGAAAAACAGGGGATGGGGATTAAAGAGTATACATATGGTGAAAAAAGAAAATAAAATTATAAAAAAATAAAGCACTGTCAAAACTAAAAAAAAAAGGGTTGATGGCTGAGGCAAACCTCAGTGGTGGGTATGCAGATTGTATTGTCCTATTGTTTCCCATTGTTCTATATATTTGAGATATTTTTAATAAGAAGGTGGAAAATAACAAAAATTTAAAAATACATATTTATATGAAATGTGTCAATATTTAGAAGAGGTACATAAAATTAGTAAACCCATGTTTTCCAAATAACATATACATGGGTAAGAGGTCTATTCAAAGTAGATGGACTAATGGATTTTAATATAAAAGTAAGAAAAACTTGGAGCACCTGGGTGGCTCAGTTGTTAAGCATCTGCCTTCGGCTCAGGTCATGATCCCAGGGTTCTCGGATCGAGCCCTGCATCGGGCTCCCTGCTCAGTGGGAAGCCTGCTTCTCCCTCTCCCACTCCCCCTGCTTATGTTCCCTCTCTCTCTGTGTCTCTCTCTGTCAAATAAATAAATAAAATCTTTAAAAAAAAAGAAGTAAGAAAAACTCATTTTTCCCCACCCTGCCCATTGATATAACTTCAGTTTTCACATTGCATCTAAACCTTAAGAAACTACCATTTGCTGAGTTTTGGTGCAGTTATCAAAAATTATCCACGAGCGTTTGAAAAGCCTATTAAAATACTCTACTCTTTTCTTGCTACATGTTTCTGTGAGGCTGCATATTCTTCATATACTTCAAGCAGAACAGCATACTGCAACAGACTGACTGTAGAAGAACATGTAGGAATTCAGCCATCTGCTATTGAGCAAGCCCTTAAAGGTATTTGCCAAAATGTCAACCAATATTATTGTTGTCACTAAAATTTTTTGTTTGTTTTTGGGAAAGAAAAAAAAATCAGACTTAGGCAGCTATGTTTGGCCCATGTATATGCAAGTGATTACATGAAGTTAGTATTTAGAGAGCAAGAGATAAGAAATAGAAGAGCAGAGAGAAGCAGAGATGAGAGACAATATGGAAAGAAAGAGAGAGAAAGAGACAGAGAAAGAGACAGACAAACAGAGATAGAGAGACAGAGACAGGCAGAGACAGAGAAGGAGAGAGAGAGATAAGATGCCTTGGTTTCTGATGACTTCCATAGCTGGTTTTCATCTCTCTTGAAGCTTGGACATGCCGCCCAATTTAAAGTTGTAGGTTTTTATGTATTCTTCCAGTAAACCCCCTTGCTATTGAAGTCGGCTTAGAAAGGATCTATTCCTTAGGTGGTTGTCATAAATCTCAGTCCCTAGACTCAGGTATGCAAGAGATATGACCTTTTAAAATGATCTATAAATTGACTTGAATTTTTCTATAGGTCGACTTAATTTTGTCTTTGGGCCTACATCCTGCTGGGTTGGTGAGAGCCATTCCAGTAGTTTCCTTGCCCATTTGCAGGTTGTTTCTAAGTATGAGGGAGCTCAGTCTGGGAAAGATATTCCCATGAAGGTTCTGAAGACAGATAGACCAGAGAAATACTGTGTGATGATCTGCCTAGAATGGCTTCTCTCAGCCATCTGAGGAAGGGCAGGGCAGAGGCCCCTCCTCAGTCTTGGCATGGCTTGTCCATGTCATTTAGAGGAAACCAAAGGAATATTGAGAGGGAATTTTTCCATTTGGGTTTCTTGAGGCATTGGGAGAGAGGATGGAAGTTTTGAGTAGGAATAGGGAGAGAGGGTACAATTGTGCAGGAGCGATGTAATGTACTGGCACCTTATCCCCCTACAAAAGTCTCTGCCACACCTTGTATTTGTAAAAACTAATGTCTCTACAGGGCTCTCTTTTGCTGTGAACATATATCTTCCCTTCACTATGCCCCTGGCAGTGACAGTGGAAGAATCCACGTGAGCCTTGATGGCTTGGAGAAGAATTCTGGGGACTCCATTATTCCAGTCTACACACTTCCTCATAGTGTGATCAATTCTTCCACATCCATCCCTTTCTTCCTTTGTATTCATACCCCGATTGCCCTCATCCCTCCATGCCTGGATCCAACTGGCCTCCCTACTTTGGTGAGCCATTCTGCACACAAATCCTCAGATGAATCCTCCAGATATGCAATGTTTAGCGTGTCATACCAATTCATTTAGTACTTAACACATTTAGCTCCTCTTTGAAGATCATTGCTTTATGGGAATGGTTTGTCTTCCTTTGAGAGCAGAGACCATTTTCTGTTTCTATGTATTCCCCATGTCCAGCACAGTATACAGTGTTTGTGGTGGTTGCTGCTTTAATAGGAACATCAAAGTGGTCTTTAGATGATTATAGGTTAATTCATTCAATAATTTTTATTTAGGGGGCACCTGGGTGACTCAATTGGTTAAGTCTCCAACTTTTGATTTTAGCTTAGGTCACGATCTCAGGGCTATGAGATGGAGCCCTGCATCCAGTACCGTGCTGGGTGTGGAGCCTGCTTAAGATTCCCTTTCTGCCTCTCCTGCTCCTCCCCCGCCTAAAAAAAAATAATTTTTATTTAGCACCTGTTGGTTGCCATACTATTCTGGGTGCTGGGGTCTCAAAGATGAATCAGCTACATCCCTTTTGTGCTCATGATAATGCAGTACAATAAGTACCAGACTAGCTCGGTAGTTGAGAGCCTGTCTCTACTGTCCAGCTGTCCCTACCTACTTCAGGTTAGTTTAGAACCCTTCCTCTCTGCTCCCCAAGTTTCCTCAGCATTTGTCCATGAGTGCACTTAGCATGCAACTGGATTTTGAAAAATCTAATATTTTATTATGGAAAATTTCAAACATACATACAATTAGAGAAAGGGGTATAATGATCCCTGCCCTTGCCTCAATAGTTATCAACATCTGACATTCTTGTTTCATCTGTCCCCCAATCACTTCTCCTGGGAAAGAAATTCAAGGCAAATCCCAGACATTATATCATTTCATTCACTAATACCCCAGGATATATCTCTAACAGATAAGGACTTTTTGAAAAACATAACTGTAAAACTATTATCATACCTAACAAAATTAAAAATAATTCCTAATGTCATCTAATATCTGGTTCATGTTCATTTTTTTTCCAGTTGTTTCAAAAATGTCTTTTTGTAGTTTTTGTTTTCAAATTCAGGTCTGTAGTTGCAGTTGGTTGCTATGCTTCTTGTTTCTTTTAGCCTATAACAGTTGCTATCATGGCCTCTACTCCCATGTATTTGTTGAAGAAATCAGGTCAATTGTTTGTTTCCATGGTCTGATTTTGGCTAGTTCCACCCCTGTGGTGTTTCTACCCCGTGCTTCTATCCCCTATATTTCTGTAAATTGGTAGTTAGATCTAGAGGCTTAATGGTTCTATTTTTCAGAAAAGAATATGTTATAGCTGTATAACTTCAATTGTACCACACCAGGAGGCCCACAATGTTCTATTATACTGTATTCTCATGACTGTTTTCTTTTCTTCCTTGTTTGATTTGCTTTTTCTTTAGGGGAGGGCCTCTTAATTATTTCAGACCCCCCGTTGCCTAGCCCCTACTCAGTCTGCAATAACTGAAGAGCCAGCGGGCAGCTCTACTGAGGAGCGCGATGGACTTCCTGAAGGACCTGGGTCTTGAAGGATGAGCAGGCATTGGTCAGGCAGATGATGGTACAAGGAACAAGGAACAGACCTGGGTGAGTTCAGGAGTCTGCTTAATCTTTGTGGGCATAATAGTGCTTAGGGACAGAGGAGTCACAAATAATGCAGTGGCATTCACTTTAGCCCTGCTGGTTATGAAGGCAGAGGGAATATCTCACAAAATAGTGCAAGATCATTTCTCTATTATCTTTGGCCTAATTCCAGTTCTAATTCACCACGACTAGCCTGTGAATTCACCTAATTCACCAGGACTAGCCAGTGAATTTAAAAAGCCAGGTAATCTCAAACAAGGGCTGCTGGGAAGCAGTGTTAGTAGCAATTGGGGGATTAGACTGATCTCTCTCCTATACATCATCAATCCCATTCATCCAGTCATTCACAGAGAGAGACGAGCAGGGGCCTTGCAGAAAGATGGTTCTAGACTCAAGTCTAGCCCTGATGCTAACTGGTTGAGTAACCTTGGGCAAGTCCTCTAATACTTTTTTTTTTTTAAAGATTTTATTTATTTATTTGACAGAGATAGAGACAGCCAGCGAGAGAGGGAACACAAGCAGGGGGAGTGGGAGAGGAAGAAGCAGGCTCACAGCAGAAGAGCCTGATGTGGGGCTCGATCCCATAATGCTGGGATTACGCCCTGGGCCGAAGGCAGACGCTTAACCGCTGTGCCACCCAGGCGCCCCAAAGTCCTCTAATACTTTTGAGCCTTGGTTTCTTTATCAGTAAAGCAGTGACAATAACATCTACCTCAGAGACTGGTTGTGAGGAGGAAGTGTGAACAGGTACACTAAACATCCAATGTGGTAATGAGTGCTAATTAACGAGTGTTAATTCTCTTCCTTCTGTTCCACAGAGGGACAAGACACTGTGTCAGGCAGGGGGAAACAAAGGTGAACTTCTCCTATATAGACCTCTGGGAGCCTGCAGACCAGTAATGGAGGAGATAAGGTGCGTGGTGAGTGCACTGTTCACAGAGTCCTGTAGGAGGCGGAGCTAAAAGTGTCAGGGAATAGACACCTCTTCCCCACATGTGTCTGCATGCGTGCGGGCTGACTTCATCCATAGCAGGCGGTGCCCTTTGCTAGATTCGAGCATGTTCTGCTTCTCCTGTTATAACATGTCGGAGTCTCTAATTTGGATGTTGAAAGGAAAAAGAACAGAAAGGACTTTTTTGCTTCTATGAGGAAGAGGGTGATCTATGAAAATGACCAGTGACATCCCTGACATAGCGGTGAGGACACCCTGGGTTCCCCCCATTCTTGCCATTAATTCAAAGACTCTTGGGAGTCAGTTGGGTCCAGGTGCCGTAGAACCCAGTTCTTTGGATCAGTGATCTTCATCTGATTCACTTTCATCTGTGATGCCACAAAGCTCCGCTGGGTGAGCCAACAGAAAGTATAAACCGCAGCCTGAGCCTGAGGATCATTAGGAAGACTCTCTTGTTGTCACTCACTGGGAATCAGAGGGGCACATCCTTCTCACTAGGGCCTGAAGGCTCTGAAAACAACACTTTCCTGTTGGAAGCATAGACCCTGCAAGGATTTATCCCCAGGCAGCCCTATAGGCTCCTCTTCCGGCACCAGGGAGACTGCTGCTTCCCTCAGGAATTCTGGCACTTATCAGGGGTGAAAAGGAGCAGGGCCAACCATACCTCCCTGCCAAAGGTGGGCCTTCCCCACCGCAACTTTGTGAGAGCATACACCATTGAGTGCCTGGGGCTGGTGCTGAACTGGTGAAAGGTGGGCAGCTCAAAGGACAGATTTCTGTTTTGTAAAACCTAACTCAGAGATCCATCTCCACTGCCTACATTGTGCTCACACGTTGTGGATCTGACAGCCTGTGGGTTTGGCTGGGTTTGCAGCTTTATTAGGCACTGCAGCAGCTGAAGAGGCTTTTCTTTCCTTTTTTTTTTTTTTTTTTGAAACCCCAGTTCCCCTAGCTAGTCTTAAGATTCTCAGGCTTTTCTTTTGTTAAAACTGTGAAGTGTCATACAGTTACTGAAAAGATCAGAAAAAAAAAAAAGTACAGCATAATGAAGAGAACACCCAGGGAACCTATACCCAGATCAAGAAGCAGACCATTTTTAGCTCCCAGAAACACATCCCTCCTCCATACACCCCTCCCAGCCACACTCCTCCCTCCTCCCTGATTTTAATGCTCATCATTTCCTTGCTTCTTTTTATGCTTTGCCACCTATTTATCTAGAAACACTGTAAATTTGTTTTATATGCTTTGAAATTTATATAAATGAGATTGTACAGCATGTATTATTTCACTTCTGGTTTCTTTCACCCAATATGATATTGGTGAGATGTGTCCATATGTTTACATGGAGTAGTAGTTTGTCCGTTTTCATGGATATATAGTATTCCAATGTAGGATGCACACTACATTATTCTGTTGTTGCTGGATATTTGACCTGCTACTAGATTTTTTGCTCATATCATAATGCTGCTGAGAACATTCTCATACAGTTCTGTTAGTGCACGAACGAGCTCCTCTAAAAGGAAAGCTGTGATCTCAGTTTATGAAGCTGGGGATAGGAGGCTTTGGCAATGCTAAGATGCAAGGAGCTAACTGTGTATTCAGGATGGTGTTCCAACCCCTCTCCTGCTCACCGCTGGGTGGGTGGATGGAGCTAGAGGTCACTTATTAGAATTCTCCCTAGAAATCAAGGGGGGAAAGAAGCAAGAAAAAAGAAGCGTAAAGGGAACAACTTGAAAGGGTGCTGAACCAGAGATCAAAGAGCCCTTCGTGCTGCCGGCTTTTGATGTTTGCGTAATTGCACACACTGAAATAATTAATTAACTTATCTTCAGAGCTTGCTGCCTTCCCCACCTACCGCCTTCTAATCAGAAACCCTCCACTCAAGGCCAACACTGTCATCATTAACAAGTTCTGGGACTTGGGGTGAGGGTGTCCTTGCTGCCGCAGGCACTCGGTGCTCCTGGAATAGCTCTGGGGAAGAGCTTTGAAGCTGTAAATTCAGAGAAAGTTGGAACTGGGAGCCCTTAGAGATCATCACAGTCAGACTCTGGCTGTTTACAGGCTTGGTGGTGAAAGTGCGGTTTTAGTGGGGAAGAAGCGGTGTTTGTTTTCATTCCATGGAGTTGGTAGGCAGAGCGTGTTCAAGGAAGAATTCCCATTCTTTTCCGTCCACATCCTTTCGTCTTCTTTAGCCCCATGCCTCCTGTTTCAGAAATTAATTTGTCTATTCTTCTAGCTTTGAGGAATAAGTACACGTATTCCTCCAAGGTGCCTTTGATGAGGTGCCAATCAATGCAGCCTTAAAGGTACCAAGCAGAGAACAGAGCTTTCAGAGACAGGAAAAGGAAACACGGGGAAAATGGATGTCAGGACAGGCAGGTCTAACTAATCTGTGGTGATAAAGGTGAGGAGAGTGGTGTCAAATGGGAGAGCACAGGAGGAAACCTTCTGGGGGACGGAATGTTTTAAATCTTGATCTTGATGGTGGTTATATGTGAATGCACACGTAAAAATTCATCCAGCTGTGCCCTTAGATCTATACACTTCACGGGATGGAAGTTGTACATTGACTTTTTAAAAAGGCTGTCAGGAAGCTTCTCTTTGCACTGATCTTCTGTGCTTTTATCCCCAACTTCCTCCTTTATGCAACAGGTGTCATACATATCACGTGTACATGTGAAAAAAAGCCCACAATACAATGCTATCATTTCTACTTTAAATAGTGATATGTATTTTAAAGAAAATAAGAGAAGAAAGAATTTTTTGTATTTACCGTTTTTAAAAAAGATTTTATTTATTTATTAGAGAGAGAGAGAGCGCACGAATGGGGGGGGGAGGGACAAAGGAAGAGGGAGAAGCAGATTCCCTGCTGAGCAGGGAGCCCACTGTAAGGCTCCATCCCGGCACCCTGGGATCATGACCTGAGCTGAAGGTAGACACTTAACTGCCTAAGCCACCCAGTCACCTCCATATTTACCATTTCTGAAGATCCTTCGAGAGATCCAAGTTTCCATCTACTATCATTTCCCTTTAGCCTGAAGAAATTTCTTAAGTATTTCTTGTAGTGCTGACAAGAAACACTCTGTTTTGATTTATATGAAAATATCTTTATTTTTCCTTTGGTCTCAAAGGGCATTTTTACTGGAAAAAAAAATCCTTTTCCTTTTTTTTTTTTCAGTTCTTAAAAATATCGTTCCATTCTCTTCTGGCTTCCTTATCTTTTCCCCTGTATCATTGTTTCTCTGTATATAATGTGTTGCTTTTCTATGATGCTTTTAAAGATTTTCTTTTTATCTTTGAGTTTCAGTAGTTTTCTTTTTATTTATCCTGCTTGGGGCTCACTGAAATTCTCAAGTCTGTTAACGTATGTCCTTAACCAAATTTGGGACTTTTGGGGTCATTATTTTTTCAAAACTTTTTTTGGCCCCCTTTTCTCTATTTTCTCTCTCTCTGAGATTACAATTCCATGTGTGTTATACCTTTTATCCCCCATTTTCTCACAAGTCTCTAAAGCATTCTGCTTTTTTCAATTTTTGCTCTATGTTTTTAGATTGGGTAATTCTCTTGATATATCTTCACATTTACTGACTCTTTTGTCATTTCCAATAAAGCGTTAGGCCCATCTAGTGACTTAAAATTCCAGATATTATATTTTTTAATTCTAATGTTTCCATTTGATTCTTTTTAAAAATTCATTTATTTATTTGAGAGAGAGAGAGAGCTCACGTGTGTGAAGGTCCGAGAGCTGACGGGGAGGGGCAGAGGGAGAGGGAGGGAAAGAAACTCAAGCAGACTCCCTGCTGAGTGCTGCGCCCATTGCTGGGTTCAGTCTCATGACCTGGAGATCATGGCCTGAGCCGAAATCAAGAGTTGGACGGCTAACCAGCTGAGCCACCCAGGCACCCCTCCATTTGATTCTTTAATAATAAATACCTTTTTCTTTATTGTGATTTTCTATCTGTTCATTCATTATGAGTGCATTTCTTTTAGATATTTGAGCATGATCATAATGGCTGTTTTATAACCCTTATTTGTTAATTTTAACATCTGAGTCATCTTGGGGATGGTTTCTGATGACTGTCACTTCTCTCTCTCTCTCTCTTTTTTAAACAACAGGGCTTCTCTTTTCTTTTTTTAAAAAAGATTTTATTTATTTGTCAGAGAGAGAGAGAACACGAGCAGGGGGAGGGGCAGGCAGAGGGAGAAGCAGGCTCCCTGCTCAGCAGGGAGCCTGATGCTGGACTCCATCCCAGGACCCTGGAATTATGACCTAAGCTGAAGGCAGAAGCTTAACAGACTGAGCAACCCAGGCATCCCCATTTCTCTTTTATATGAGTCATATTTCCTTTTTTCTTCTATGCCTAGTAATTTTGGATTATATCATGCATATTGTGAAGAGTATGTTTCAGGGACTCTGGGTTCTGGTATGTTACTATGAAGAGTATTCCTTTTTTGTTTTTGCAGGCAATTACAAATTGATTACAAATTCTAAATTCCCCTGTGCTTTGTAACAACTAAAATTTCTGTTTAGATCTTTTAGCCTTCTCTGGGCTTCCTGGTATCTTCCCAACATATGCTTAGCTTAGTGTTGGCCAGAGATTTGGGCAGAGTTTATTCATAGAATTTGGGGCTTCACCTCTGTGGCTCTCTTCTTTCCAGTATTTCTCCCTTCACTTTCCATCTGCTACTTCCGTGGCTTTTGTCTTCTGATTTCTTTTCAAAATTTTTATTAATTTTTATTTTTTAAAAAGATTTATTTGTTTTAGAGAGAGAGAGAGAGAGCACAAGCAGGAGGGGCACAGGGAGAGGGAGAGGGAATCTCATGCAGACTCTGTGCTGAACATGGAGCCTGACATGGGGCTCCATCTCAGGACCCTGAGATCAGGACCCCAGCTGAAATCAAGATTTGGATGCTCAACTAATTATGCCACCCACGCACCCTGGCTTCTGATTTCTTAGCCAGCAAGATTTCTATTAAAGTTTTAGCCATCATGCTATAGTATCAACTGGGGACTGCCTCAGGTAAAAGAACATAAAATTGGGCAACTATCCAGTGCCATACTTTTCCTTTAAATGATGATCACCTGCAGTTTCTGCCCACTTTTGGCCAGTCTCAAATAGCTGTAGGTGTTGTTTTTTTGTGTCTTGTCCAAAGTTTATCATTGCTATTTTGGGAAGATTGATCTAGGGTGAGCTACTCTGCCATTTCTAGAAATGGAACCTTATAATATATTGTTGCCTAATGATCTTATTGCTTGATTTCTTATTTGTTTTATTAAAATAGTATGGTAAAACCACTGGTAAACAATGTTTTGTTCAGCATCAGAAATGCTTCCAGTATTTAAAGATAGTTAATAGTAATAATAAAAGTACAGTAGTTTTAAAATCATGATTTAATAAATATGCTGTAGTTACAAAGATCTGAGGAATGTTTCTTTGAAAACTGGGTAGTTTTCACAGATGAAAAGTTTTAGAATAACTGAAAAATTTCAAGAAACTTTTTCCAGTGTTTTTTTTCTATTTCCTTGGAAAAATAGAATCTTTTCTTATTTTGCCTACTTCTATACTTCATCCTCCAGAATCCTCTTTATATTAATTTGTGCAAAGTATGGATGCCAAAACAGATACTAAATTTTGTAGAAAACTATGGTAAAAGAGTAGAGTTGGACTTAAAAAATAGAGAATTTTAATTACTTAAGGGCATGATCTCAGAAAGATTCTCCTTGTCTTTCTTTTCCATACAGACCAAAAATAAAATGTTTATAATGTTTATGGGCTTTAAAAAATTCCATTTTAACTTTCTCCACATTATGGAACATCATCCTGTAAAAACTACAATGTTTCCTTTGGTCAACCTATCATTCCATTTGATTGCTGAGTACTTAAGCCCTCATGGAACACTAGGGCTAGTACTGTGATGGTACTGTTGCTAGGGCACAGGGAAAGAAGATGCTGAGTAACTGCATAGCTCTGCTCAATAATAAATTCTGAGGGGCTAAAGCTCTCAACCTGGTATTTTAACATGTTAAACTTGCCTGGGAGACAAAGATTTGTGGGCAACTCTAGATCCCTTGCTTTTAAAGATCACATTTCCTAACCAGCTTCCTCTCCAAGACATTCTCATTAATATCAGATGATTATTTATATTGCATTTTATAAAAACTTGAATATTAATTCCAAAATTTTTAAATGATTAGAATTTTAACAAGTAATAAAAGAACAAGTATTATAATATATGGTAAATATATTTTATTAATAATTAAAATAAATATTATTAAATAAAGTATAATAAAATAATGTTGGGAACTCAAATACATGTTATTTAATTTTCTTTAACCAACACCAGTATTTTCTTTTCTTTTCAAGATTTTATTTATTTATTTGACAGAGAGAGAGAGCACACATGCAGGGAAAGTGACAGACAGAGGGAGAGGGAGAAGCAGGTTCCCGGCAGAGCAGGGAACCCAATGTGGGGCTCGATCCAGGACCCTGGGATCACGACCTGAGCCGAAGGCAGACGTTTAACTGACTGAGCCACCCAGGCTCCCCCCCAGGTATTTTCTTTTCTTTTCTTTTCTTTTCTTTTCTTTTCTTTTCTTTTCTTTTCT